>NW_015163112.1:518033-563595 GCF_001447785.1 Gekko japonicus | reverse complement strand
ACCACGTCCTGCCTCCCCCCCCCCCCCCGCCGCCGCAGAAAGCCACTTCTGGCCTTCTGCCACCTGATTGGAACATTAGGTGCTTTAAAAGACCTGAGAAAGCATGATATTTGGGTCTGCAGGGAGCACTATTTTAGAAACAGCTGTTTTCATCTAAAGGATTCTTGAATGGGGAGCTCCCAGTATTTTTTTTAGTGACGCCCTTGGCAGCCATTTTGCGATTTCATGACAGCCACTTTCAGGGGCCATTTCCTGCAGGAGCGCAGTTCCGGCAGTAAAGAGCCCAGGGGGCGGGCACATGCGACAAGCCCCACCCCCTGCTCCCAGCAGCCCTCAGTCAGAGCAAGAAGCAGCCAGGTAAGTTGCAGAGCTCCCCCCGCCCCCCCAGTCCAAAACAGTCCAGTGGCACCTTTAAGACCAAGTTTTATTCAGGTACAAGCTCTCCCTACTCTGCCAGGACAGATCTGCACGTCCCCCCCCCCCATAGCTAGCAGTCCAAAACAGTCCAGTGGAGCCTGAGCGGTGGGTGGGGTGTTGCCTTCTGACACACTTCTGGTGATGTCAGGGGGTTTGTGGCATACGCAGATAAGTTATGCTCATGAGTTATGCTAATGAGCTCCTGCACCTCTTTTTCTATGAAGTGACCCCTGGCCACTTTCATGACAGCCATTTTGTGGCTGTGCTCATTATCCTTTCTCAACATTCCAAAACTGCCCACAGGCTTAACAAGCTTGGGGACGACTGGCCTAACATATTTGGCTTCTGGGGTTGCCATTAGTTGTGTGTGTGGGGGGGGGATGGAAGGTAGGGTTTCCAACTCGAGATTGGGAAACTACTGGAGATTTGTAGGTGGAGCCTGAGGAGGACAGGGACCTCAGTGGAGTACAGTGCCATTAGAGTCCACCCTCTAACACATCCATTTTCTCCAGGGGGACTGATCTCTGTAGTCTGGAGAGGAGCTGTAACTCCAGGGAATCCCCTGGTCCTACCTGGAGGCTGGCATCCCTATGGCTCCAGTGACTCCTGGGGAAAGAAGGGCAAAGAATTCAAACTGGGCACAGAAACCCATGTGCCCTGGTATCTCATCAGGCCTAATCCCTCATAGCCTTTTAAGAGTTCATCCCTGCATATTGTGTGTGTGTGTGTGTGTATCTTAAAAGCTGTGCGTGCCTCTTGAAGCGCTCTGTGCTCGTAGCCTCCACTACTTCCCGGGGCAGTGAATTCCATGAGTTAATTACTCTTTGGGTGAAGGAGATCTTCCTTTTATCTCTTCTAAGCCTAGTGCTCATTAATTTAATTGATTGCCCACGAGCCCCTGCATTGCGAGAAGTGGGTGGGGGGGAAGGGCTTCTTTCTCTACTTTCTCTATCCATTTGTACCCTGCCTTTCTCCTCAGTGGGAGCAGGGGTCATTTCGTAGAAAAAGAGGTGCAGGAGCTCATTAGCATAACTCATTAGAATGACTCATTTGCATATGCCACACCCCCTGACATCACCGGAAGTGTGTCAGAACTTCAGAAGGCAACACCCGCTGCTCCGGCTCCACTGGACTGTTTTGGATTGCTAGCTATTGGGGAGGGGGGGGAACGTGCAGATCTGTCCTCGCAGAGGAGGGAGAGCTTGTACCTGAATAAAACTTGGTCTTAAAGGTGCCACTGAACTGTTTTGGGCCGGGGGGGCGGGGGGTGGAGCTCTGCAACTTACCTGGCTGCTTCTTGCTCTGACTGAGGGCTGCTGGGAGCAGGGGGTGGGGCTTGTTG
Organism: Gekko japonicus; assembly: GCF_001447785.1. Lineage (NCBI taxonomy): Eukaryota > Metazoa > Chordata > Lepidosauria > Squamata > Gekkonidae > Gekko > Gekko japonicus. Next base: position 561,836 of record NW_015163112.1, on the reverse strand, counting down.
CACATGCCCACCCCCTGGTGTCTTTACTGCCGGAGCTCCGCTCCTGTGCGCTCCTGCAGGAAATGACCCCTGAGTGGGAGGGGACCCAAAGCAGCTTACATGGTTCGCCGCTCCTCCATTTTATGCTCACAACAACCCTAGGAGGTAGATTAGGCTGAGAGAATGTGACTAGCTGAAAGGTCACCCAGCTAGCTTCCAGGGCACATTCCTGAGGCAGATCTACACAACCGATGCTAATATTGTGGACAAACGAATGTAATGCACACTTTACAACAACCTTGAAAGGTAGGTCAGTATTACCATCCCCCATTGCAAATGAAACTAGGAAAGAGTGGTGAGCCTAAGGCCACCTGAATAGGGTTACCAGGTCTGGACCTGGAGACTTTGGGGGTGGATCCAGGAGAGGGTGCGGTTTGGCGATGGGCCTCAGCATCAATGTTCCCTCTAAGCTATGGAGCTCTGTGAGCAAAAATTCTACTTTGTGAGCTACTGGGGTTAAAGTTGTGAGTGGGTGATTTGGCTGCTGCATAAATTAGTTTGCTCTGGAGCCCTCCTTCCTGAGCCAAGACAAAAATGTGTGAGCCAGAGGCTAAAAACCTGTGAGCTAGCTCACACTAACTCAGCTTAGAGGGAACACTGTTCAGCATGGTGTGATGCCATATAGAGTCCACCCTTCAAAGCAGCCATTTTCTCCAGGGGAGCTGATCTCTGTCCGCTGGAGATCCACTGTAAAAGCGGGAGATCTCCAGGCCCCGCCTGGAGGCTGGCAACCCTACGCCTGAGGGATTCATGGTAATATCTGAACCAGGGGTTTCCTGCCTCCACAGTTTAGCCTCTTAACAGCCACGGTACCCTTCAAAGCCTTTATCAAAAGGCGGATCCATTTTCTCCACAGACACGTCGACTGTTTCCCAGGAAATAGGATCCTTTGAATATCAGCCCGTGACTAAAATTTGCTTGGATGGAGACCTCTGGACAAGTCTGGTCTCTGCTACGTTACTATCCGAGGCCTACTTAAAAACGGGGGGGGGGGGGAATTTATGTGAAAAACACACCCACCCTTTCTGTCTCTAGGGCCCTCCCTCTTCTGGCCTGTCACTGTGCCTCACTCTTGCATTTTCAGCCTCCTACGGAAAAAGGACTGTTCCTGGAGCTTGCCAACTTGGGAGGGAAATCCTGACTGCTGCCGGGGCTCTGCTTAAGGTAATGGAAGACACCTCCCCAAAGACCACAAAGACTCTGGGGCCTGGGTGACAGTAACAACTCTATTTCCAAAGCCTTGGTGTGGGCAGGAGGAAAACACGACACTCCAGATGCCAGCCAGATGCCTCTGGCGTGGGCAGGCACACCCTGGAGAATGCCAGGAAACCTCAGATTGGTTTGGGACTCGGCCCTCCTGTTTCCCCCATTCTTCAAAGAAATCTGTGGGGAAAGCTTTCTCTCCCCCCCCTTCCCCGCTTCCTAGATAATTGAAGCCATGTGTAAGGGAATTGGGGGCGACCCAGACAGACGGAGGGAGGCAGGTGGGCTGTGATAACGGCAGGATCCTTCTTGGCAAGCAGGTCTGTGAAGAATTACCCGGCTGTTGTTGGGAGAGGGGAAGAGTACAAATGTCAAGGCATTTGTGTCTCGGGAATGAGAAAGTGGGTCAGCCGGGGAGAGTCAGGCTGGTCGGAGACTCAGGAGGAGAAAGCGGAGATCTTAAAAAGAAAACAGAACAAGATACAGAGCAGAGTGATGTCGGGAAGACGGTACGCGATTCTGTTGCGGGGGCTCGTCACCGTGGCTCGGAAGGTTTTGACCCTCAGGGCGTGGGACGGGCTGCTCTTGCCAGGTCTTGGAGGCTAAGCAGTAGGGTTGCCAAGTTCCATGTGGGACCTGGAGATCTCCTGGAGCTACAAACAATCTCCACGCGACAAAACCCAGTCCCCCTGGAGGAAATGGCTGCTACGGAAGGTGGAGTCTACGGCAATATACCCCGCTGAGGTCCCTCCCCTCTTGAAACCCCGCCCACCCCAGGCTCCACCCCTAAAATCTCCAGGTATTTCCCAACCCAGAGCTGGCAACCCTACTAAGCAGGGTGGGGACCAGTGTTCCCTCTAAGCTGAGTTAGTGTGAGCTAGCTCACAGTTTTTCAGCCTCCGGCTCACAGATTTTAGTCTTCGCTCAGGAAGGATGACTCCAGAGCCAACTAATTTATGCAGTAACCAAATCGCTTGCTCACAAATTTCATGCCAGTAGCTCACAGAGTAGAATTTTTGCTCACAAGATTCCACAGACTCCTTGGCCCAAGGCAGACTCTGCAGAGGAAGGCAGCGGCAAACCGCCTCTGCTTCTCATTTGCCTTGAAAGCCTCTTGCTGGGGTCACCGATAAATTGTGACTTGACGGGATATTTGGTTCATGTTGGGATTGGGATGTTTGGCTAACATAGCAGCGTTTGCCCCATCACAGAAGCAGGATACTGAGTGCAGTAAATAAACCTCCCAAGATGTATATTGCAAAGGCGGCAAACTTACATTTATTCAAGTAGATCCACTTCACATTCAGGTTGCAGTCCAGAGCAGAGGAAGAAGCCTTATCGAAAGAGGACTTCCCCTATCACAAATGGACAGCTTGTCCGGCATCATGTGTGTGGGAGTACGAGGGCATTGCTTCTACAGGAGAGACCTGCAGAGACGTGTGTCTCCGTGGAAGTCCATGTGCATAGAGAGGAACAGAGAGAGGAGAAAGGGCGAAGAGGGGAGAGGTCAGAGGCAATGTTCCCTCTAAGCTGTGGAGTCTTGTGAGCAAAAATCCTACTTTGTGAGCTACTGACATTAAAGTTGTGAGCGAGCGATTTGGCTGCTGCATCGATTAGCTTGCTCTGGAGCCATCCCTCCTGAGCGAAGACAAAAATATGTGAGCCATTGTATAACTTGTAAAATTTTAGAACTGAATCTTGGATTAAGACCAGAAATTTATTTGTTAAATGTGTTACCAGATGGATATAACTGTAAAGATGCATATTTAATGACGTATATCATAACGGCTGCTAGAATGTTGGTGGCAACAAACTGGAAGTTAGAAAAATTGCCCTCTAAAATAGACCTAACCTTAAAATTACTAGAACTGGCGCAAATGGATGATCTGAACTTAATACTACAGGGGAGGGATAATATGGTACAGACCAATAGATGGAAAAGGGTTTATAACTGGATAAAAAGTACGGAGGAATGAAAGACTCTAGAAATATATGCAATCTGTGATGATGTAAAGTTCAATGAAATGTAAAATAAAATATATGACAAAAAAATAAAAAATATGTGAGCCAGAGGCTAAAAAACTGTGATCTAGCTCACACTAACTCAGCTTAGAGGGAACAGTGGTCAGAGGGCAGCTCCCAGGTTAAGACAAAGAGAGGCATCCCATTCAAGGATATTAACACCTATACACAATGTCCAGGCATGCTGCGTTGCTCACTCAGTCACAGAGTACAGTTGGGAAGCCTGAGGCTCAGAGCGTGCGAGATTAGATCTCCGGCTCAAGTGATTTTCGTTCCCGGTGTTGAAACACTTCAGTCCCTGTGTTGAAACCGTTAATTCCCCAACTGTCGGGTCCTGACTCCCTGTAGAACTGCCTTTTGGAAGCACCAGTTTATTGTGCCTGCACGGACAGCAAGGGCTTCATGTCTTCTTCGGCCTCTTTTCCCAAGCGTGCCCAGAGAAGTTGCAGCAGGTGAGACAAAGGAATTCAGCAGTGGAGAGGATTCCTCCGTGGCTCTAACCTGTGCCTCGTTCTGCACTATAGTACGCCTCCGGGAGATCAGCTTGTGTTTCCTGTCCTCCCACCACCCACCACCCCGCTCTCTTGCTCTGCCCACGATCTTGACCTTGAAACCAGTGAGGTCATATGTCTGGCTCCCTCCGTTCTTATCATGTGCCTCTGATGCTGCATCGTTTCATGTCACATGCTTGTAGCTCATGGGGTCCCATGCTCAGCGGGTTCCTGGTCGATAAAGGTTGTTCCCAGGCCCGTAGCTAACGTGGGGCCTGGCCTCCCTAGCATTTCTTCTGGGCCCCCTCTCTCCCAGGCCAGTCCCAAATTGAATTAATGTGATTAACTTTTATTTAATTAGCTGAGACCACCCCAGGCCCCCCACCCAATAATCCCTAGCTACGGGGCTGGTTGTTCCCCTAATGAATTTGTAACAGAGGGGCGTTCCAACCAGAGGTGTCCTAGGTTCACTGGTCCATGAGCTCCCCTTAGACAGTGCAAGGGCTGTAGGTGGTTTGAAATAGCTGGCAGGTAGGGAAGATGGCTCAGCTAGGCTGCAGGGGAGGAGGAAGAGGGCATTTAACTCCTCAACTGGAAGGTGTTGTTTGGGAGACTTGCATTTCTGCCCCAGAAAGCAGGGAATGTAGTTAATCCAGATCTGGACCAACTGCATCCCATTTATGAATCTCAGATGACTCACTTTGAATCCAAACTGACTTAAGCCAGATTGGGGGATCCTTTTCTGATGTTGGAGCTGCGGTGGCTCAAGTGGTTAAGATGCTGAACTGCAGGCTGTGGAAGGTCAGTAGTTCAGCAGCTCGAGACCTGGTTGCTGCATGACGGAGTGAGCTCCCGTCTCTAGTTCCAGCTCCTGCCAACCTAGCAGTTCGAAAGCAAGAAATTGCAAGTAGATAAATAGGTACCACTTCGGTGGGAAGGTAACAGCGTTCCGTGCGCCTTGGTGTTTAGTCATGCCGGCCACATGACCACAGAAACGTCTTCAGACAGCGCTGGCTCCTCGGCTTTGAAACGGAGATGAGCCCCACAACCCTAGAGTCAAACTCGACTGGCTTTCGAGCAAGGGAACCTTTACTTTACTTTACTTTCTGATGTTACTGCGATGTTTCTGGTCACACTGTGCTTTCAGCTTCCGTTTCTCCACGCTGTCTTTAAGTCCCCTATTCCAGGGGGCAGCATGGGAGAGGGGGAGGGACAGGGGGAGGAGATACATGCCTGACAGGCGAGCTGTCCAACTGCGATACTTGGCCCATGTGTGAGCAGCACACCGTTGTCCCTGATGGGCCTTTCTGCGGACAGCGTTTCCCCCATCCCTATGGCAGGAAAGGCTGTGGGGTTGTAGGAGGGGGCAGGCAGAGAGCCGGAGAGTGGTTGTCTTGTGCTCGGTTCTCTCCACACACACCCACTCACAAGAGGCAGCCTTCCTTCTCTGCGGGGGGGGGGGGAGTAAAAATATTTTTTTAAAAAAGGAACACATAAACATCGAGGGTCAGACAAGAAACAAAAAACCGTTGATAAAGAATCAGATCTCGCTACAGGGGAGATCTGAGAATTCTCTATTAATTTAAAAGCAGTGTGGGGGAGGGGGTTGCTCAATTATGTATGGATTAGTCACATAAAGTGAGTGGGGGTGTATTCTCTCTCTCTCTCTCTCTCTCTCTCTCTCTCTCTCTCAAAAATAAAGTGTGAGGACAAAGGAAATTAAAGCCTGAAGTTCCCCTTCCCTCATCTTTTGCGCACAACAACAGGCACTGTTAAGTTTTCTCCAAGCAAGCTCACCAGATCCTCCATAGGTCTTGGGGAGTAAATTAAGTCAGACATGGGGTGGGGGGGGGGGGGGAACACATGCTGAAATTAACGACTGTAACACAGGATTCCTGTGTGCAGGCGGGTTTGCTGCTGCCTCTGAACCTTTTTGTTTGAAAACAGGCCCTCTGACCTCTACCCACATGGGGGTCGGACTCGGCAGTGGGAAAGGACAGATTGAGAGCTTGTTGGCATGTCTTTCGGTGCCCACCCCGTAAGGGAGAATTTCAGTACCCTGAGAAATAGGGGCTCCTGTCTGCAAGTTGGCAGGGATGATCCCTTTGAGAGAAGCTTACAATTTCAGATAATTTCCTCCTAATTGCATGGGGTAAAAAGACACTACACACACACACACACACACACAAATGTGTTGTGCTTTGCATTTCCTCTAGAATCGAGTGGCCTTCTCTTGGGCAGAAATCTGTCAAAGTGAATCCTTTGGGTGAAAGGGTCACACACACCCCAGAGATTTTTTATCTGACTTGGGCTTGTGTGTGTAAAGCTGAAGGTGGAAAGTGTGTCCCATTGAGATCAGCATAAATACCCACTCAACTGTTTAATGAACACTCATTTACTGCAAGAGAAAAGAATCCAAACAGAACTGTTGACACCAAAAGCCAAATCTGAACCCAGGTGAAACATTTGTACATCCCTATTCCAAATTCTGGTCCAAAATAGAAACAGCCTGGTGACTGTGATTCAGTCGTGTGGGAAAGCCATTCTGCACATGCTCCAAAGCACTCTGATCCACTCAAATTAGCTGCATGTGTTTCAGAACGAAAGCCTTGCAAACGTAACCCTGGGCTGGGAAGGTGGCCTAGTGCCAAACTGAAGCTGTAAAAAAATGCCAGGGGACAGTAAAGATGGTGGGCCTGCTCTCACAAACAGCAAATGAGCTGGTAGGATGCTGCTTTGCCCTTGGCTGGGCCGCTGCCTGTCTAGGTTGTCCCTGAATGTCTAAGTGAAAGGGAAGAGGCTATCCGGCACAGAGAGATCTTCCCCAGAACCTGCTCCCGGAGACAGCCAGAGATGCCAGTGACTGAACCTGGGACCATGATGACTGTCCCTCCCACTCAACTGTCCCTGCACATAGAAAACTAGGATGTCAAGGAGCAGGCAAGGCAATGGACAACTGATTTTCAGGGTGCAGGGGCATGCATATATGAGCCATCCCGCCGCCACCTACAGACTGAAGGAGTGCAGCCCAAGGGAAATGGTAAGAATTAGGCCAGTGTTAGGAAATCCTGGAGAGACAGGAGGTGGTTGGGGTGGTTCTGGACTTCTGGAACAGGGCACAGCACGGAAACAGTTAATGCTCTGAATGGGGTTTTATGTCAGCTTCATACCGTAGCTTAAGTGGGCAGGGAGGGGCTCTTAAAACAACAGTAATTTATTGTCCATGTTCAGTCCAACGTTCTGTGCAGACAAAGACACCAAGCTGCCAATCAATATCTGCCTTCTGCTGGTGTTTACCCTTGCTCCAGTCGCATTTTGGAACACTGCAGCAGCTCTGCCCTGCAGATGGATGCATTTCCACCGCTAGCGTAGCCTGGAATCCAGCATCTCATCCCCCACCTCACCTCCTTCCCTGGAAGACAGGTACAACTTGCCTCTGTTTCAATTAAAGGCTGATTTTTGAAAAACAAATGGCGTGTGGGTCTGCTTCTTCCCAACACCCTCGGCTATGAAAATCCTGCACATTAATTTGAAATGCATGGATGTAGGCTGAGCTTTCCCCCCGTATTTATAGCAGGCATTTCCACAGTTGATCCATGGCTATGAAAATCGTTCTGGGACTCAGCTGAGATCACGCTCTATGAATTAAAGAATCGCTTCTTTGAATGAACAAGTAATGTTGATCTGGGGGAATAAATGCCAACCCAAATGGAACTTGACAGATGCCCACAAAACAAAAATCAAACTCTCTACAGAATCCTGGGGGGGGGGTTGCATCTCGTCAGGTGGTATTTCAGATGTCGCAGGGAGGTGGGACAAGGGAGGCGGCATAACTGCAGGGCAGAGTACGTGCTTTGCATGCAATGAGGTCCTGGATTCAGGTTCCAGCATCTCTATTTGAGCCAGTGACAGCGTTGCACTAGGACCCAGGAAGCTTGGGTTCAAACCCCCACCCTGGCACTGCATATAGATCCTGGAGTGAAGTGACAGCTCATATTAAGTCCTGGATAAACCTGGTTGGCTCAAGTGGTTAAGACGCTAAACTGCCGGCTGTGGAAGGTCGGTAGTTCAGCAGTTCGAGACCCGGGTGTGCCTCATGACGGAGTGAGCTCCCGTCTCTAGTTCCAGCTCCTGCCAACCTAGCAGTTCGAAAGCAAGAAATTGCAAGTAGATAAATAGGTACCACTTTGGTGGGAAGGTAACAGCGTTCCTTGCGCCTTGGCGTTTAGTCATGCCGGCCACATGACCACAGAAACATCTTCGGACAGCGCTGGCTCTTCGGCTTTGAAACGGAGATGAGCACCGCAACCCTAGAATCGGATTCGACTGGCTTTCGAGCAAGGGAACCTTTACCTTTTAAACCTGGTTGGACCACGGTCCATCTAGTGATAGGAGTGTGGATGAACGAGGGCTGTGGCTCCATGGTGGCATCTCTGCTTGGCATGCCAAAGACACCACTTGAATCTCTAGCTCAGTGGATCAGGTAACAGGTGATGTGAAAGACCTTCACCCGAGAGCTGGAGGAGATAAGAACTGAGCTTGATACACGAATGGTGATTCAGCATAAGGTACCTTCATACGTTCCTGTGTTCAATCCTCGACTCTTGATTATGTGGCCCCTGTTTCTCTTCCTAGGGCGATTCCAGCACAGCAGCGAAGAAGCTCCCCAGGTTGAGGGACCCCATCTGATCCATAATGCCCAGACTGCCCCTCTTCCTAGCTGCCTGCCTGCCTTTCCTCTCCCTCCTCCCACGAAGAGCCTCCGCCCACTGTCAACTGTTCCCCAAGTCTACCTGTGAGCAGCACTCTGCCTTTGTGCCAGGACATAACTTGGCCGGGGAGGGGATCGATATCACCACGCTGCAAAGGAAGGGGGCCTATTTGGTGGACACCAGCCAATGGCTGGACCCAAACGGGACGTGCGTTCTCTGCCGGAACCCCCTGATGGACGGGCAGCTGCAGCGACTTCCTCTGGCCGGTGCGGACTGGCGGGTCCATGTCGCGTGCCACCGCCAAGTGAGCAGTTCCGTGGAGCACTCGGATGTGGACGTGGCAAAAGCGCTGGCCGGGGAGGTGAAGAACAACTGGAAAATGGAGCTGAATTTGCCCAAGGAGGTGGAGTCCATCGCCAAGGGCCAGGTGGTTTTAGTTGGGGCTCGCTCTCAGATGGTCGTTTATGCACACGAGAAAGCCCAGCAGGACAGGTACAGCTTCGTGAGGCATGAAGTCTCCTGTCAATATTACCGGTAAGTTTGGTTTTATGGCAGCCCGGCAGATGCATGATGGGAAATGGGGTTAACAATAAGTGACGGCTCTTTTTTATAGAAAAAGCCCAGCAGGAACTCATTAGTATAATAGGCCATACCCAACAGCAGCATTCACATATTAGGCCACACCCCCATGTTACCAGAAGTGTGGTAATCCAGCCACACCCACCTTTTGCTTCTTATTCGTTTTACCTTGTTTGTTGACAAAACCCAGGGCTTTTTTTTTTTAGCAGGAACTCCTTTGCATGTTAGGCCACACACCCCTTATTGTAGCCAATCCTAATGAGTTTCTGCTGTTGGGTGTGGCTTATTATGCTAATGAGTTCCTGCTGGGCGTGGCCAACTTGGGAGCCAGCCAGGACTCCGTTCCTGTGCGTTCCTGCCCAAAAATAGCCCTGGGAGTGCTGGATGTGGTTATGGGTTTTGGGCTCACCTCTGTCTTAAATTTAGGCAAGTTCAACTTCTGGGTGCGGGTATTAAAAAGAAGAATGTGCAAGACCCATCATTCCTGCATAGATGGTCTCCTGGAATTCCCTGCTGTGTTGTTGATTTTACTCTGATTCAGCCTTTATTCTCTGGCACAAGGCGTTGAAGGAATGCAGACCCTCTGGTTGGTCTCTAATCTTCTGCCTTTCCTGTCTTTTCCTTGAGCAGGCTCAGACTCCTCCCAAGGCCCACCCTGCTGTCCCCCCACTTCTCCCAGGCTGTACGGAACCTGCCCAGCAAACACGACCCCGAGGAGTACCAGCATTTCATCGACACCTACGGCACCCACTACATCAGCCAAGCACAGCTCGGGGGGCGCGTGCGCAACCTGCTGGCCGTGCGGACTTGCGGGGCGACCTTGGCGGGTTTGACGGCGTCCGACATCAAGGACTGCCTGACCTTGGAAGCCTCTCTAGGCCCCGACTGGATGTCCCATTCGCTGAGCATCAAATGCCACGAGCTTCAGAGGAACCAAGCCAAAGGGATGTTCTGGGAGGCCTACGGCCAGCGGCGCACTGAGGTGGTGGGAGGGAACGGCCAGGTGGAGCTGCTGTTTGCGGAACCGGGGGAAATCCTGCAGTTCTCAGAATGGATCGAGAACCTCAAAACGAGTCCTGGGGTAGTTTCATACTCCCTCCTGCCAGTCCATACCTTGGTGGATCGAGGAGACCCCAGGAGGGAAATGCTGAGGGCAGCCGTGAGGGACTACATAGCCCAGAGGGCCCTCTGGAGGAACTGCACACAACAGTGCCCCGGCCGGAGCTACGCTAGCTCAAGGGACCCTTGCGTGTGCATGTGTGAGCCCGACGCCATCACCGACACCGGGTGCTGTGCCCGGGAGCGGGGTCTCGCCCGCTTACGCGTCCACATCCAGAATGGATCTGGCCTGTGGGCCGACCACTTCTCTGCCACGGACGCCTACGTCAAAGTCCTCTTCCAAGGACGGGAAATGCGGACGGGCTTCATCAAGAACAACAACCAGCCTTGGTGGTCGGAAACCCTGGACTTTGGGCCCATCAAACTGACGGGCCTCAACTACATTGAAGTGCAGGTCTGGGACAAGGATCTCTGGCACGACGACCTCCTGGCAACCTGCTACGAGGGTCTGGTGACCGGGGGGGAAGTCTGGAAAAAATGTTATCCGGCTCGTGGACTTGTAGAGTATTATTATGTGTTAGAGTGTGGACCTTCTCTGGGTGGCAACAGCTGCCATGACTATGTCCCCCAGAAGCAACATTGACTACCCACTGCTACCCAATAGCTCAGTGCCCCCCCTCCAAGCAAGACTAAAAAAAGCACTTTCTTATACTTAATGAGACTACTTCAATATTCTGCATAAGAGCTATATAGAAAGAGCGCAGTCCCTGGATTAGGCTTAATTGGGCAGAACCTTAATGAAACGGTTGTTCAAGGCTCCAGGGAGACCCTGCCACTGTGGCACAGCCAAAAGGATGGTATCGTCTCTATATTACAACTTCAAACTAGTTTTACACTGCCGTGATTCCCACTCATGAATCTCTGAGACCTAGAGTTTCCTAATCTCCGAGACCTAGAGCTTCCTAGAGCCAGTTTGGTGTAGTGGTTAGGAGCGTGGACTCTAATCTGGGAGAACCGGGTTTGATTCCCCACTTTGCCACATGCAGCTGCTGGTGTGACCTTGGGTCAGTCACAACTTCTCTCACGGTTCTCTCAGAGCTCTCTCAGCCCCACCTACCTCACAGGGTGGCTGTTGTGGGAAGAGGAAGGGAAGGAGACTGTAAACTGCTCTGGGACACCAAGTGAAGGGCGGGGTATAAAGCCCATCTCTTCTTCTTATAACAACAAAGTCCCTCACAAAACCGTTCCCCAGAGATCTTATGCAGGACACATTGGCATGCCTTTATTATATTTCCACGTGTGTGTGAAACACACGCAGCTACTTCCAAGCATTGGTTTGGGTCCAGCACAAAATTGCCACTGGCGCTAGATCTCTTGTTCAAGCAGAAACTCAAGAAAAAGACCCCAGTTGCTTGCACTCAATCGAAATTGTCGCAGCACCAGTTGGCCTGACTCCCTCTCCAGGACCATGGGGAATGGTAGTTTGGGGAGAAAGTCAGTGCCCAGTATTATGAGGACTCTCCAGCACCTCTGCCAAGTTATGATCAAGTTTAAAGCTGTTAAGTGTCGCAGCAGGTGAGAGAGTTTCAGGTGGGCAGCCATGCTGGTCTGCAATAGAAGAGCAAGATATATTTTTTTTAAACACCCGGAGGGATATTTTTAATTTTGCAATAGACTACAACCACAAAGAAAATATTAGGGAGGGAACTACAACTAGGGATAAAGGAAAGATAACCACACTATGCTAAAACCCCAAAAGGAGGAGATCTTATCCCTGTTAGTGTGTTAGTACCCAAAGTGTTAATATCACAATATACTTGTAGAGTTCTTATTTATCACCGCTTCAAATGTGTTAATATGTTAGTTGTTATGAGAGAACTTTCTGATCATGTTCTCGTTCTTTGCTTTAAAAGGCCATTTTCTGAGTCCTTCTGCCTTCACTTCGGCTTTCTGTCTCTAAAATCGTATACAGCTCTGGCGGGACCGGCACCCGTTTCTGCAGCAGAGTCCTCTTCCGTTCCAGAGGTAGCAGAGTCACTAGATTCCGTTTCTTCCACCTTAGACTCTTCCTCTGTCCCCAGCTGAGCAAGATTTGTGTCCAGTATCACCTTAGAGACCAATAAGATTCCCAGAGCATAAGCTTCTGGGAGTCAAAACTCTTTTTGTCAGATTCCTCAGTAGCTGAGCTAGATATCCGTGGTTCTTTTCTCTGCCACAAAGCCACAAGGTACCCTTCGAGGTTGCTGAGACAATGCCAGTGCTCTAAAGTAATATATAAATGCTAAATTTTAGACAGATGTGTTTTTTTTTGTATTTTTGCTTTGTGTGTGTGTGTGTGTGTCCATGTGCCTGGAAGTCATGGTGACCTCAGGCAACTCCTATGGGGCATGGAGAACATTCAGAGAAATGGCTTGACAGCCTGCTTCTGGCCTCCTGGCCCTGGTATTACCTGGAGGTCTCCCATCCAAATACTTGCCTGTTTAGCTTCCGAGATTGGGCTTGCCTGGGCTATCCGGGTCAGGGCGCTAGACAGACGTTTCCGAACAGACAGAACCTCAGCTCATGCTGCACAGGGCTCCCGGAACTTATATAGGGCATACCAGCTTGTGAGTTAAGCGGGTGTTAAGTCTTTATAGATCAGTTGTAGACAATCAAGGTATTCCAAAATCTTCCGAACTCTTAGGAAGTTGGGGTCCAGCTCTACAGTCCATTCCCAACAGACTTTTGGTGATGTCCATGGCATCACGGGAAAGACACCAGTTCACTGCTGGGGCTCACCCTGTTACTTTACCAGCAATGTCTGTATGCCTCAACAACAATTTGTATGCAATTTACTCAGTACAACGAAATGCTCAATGCTTTGTACCGTACTTGCTTATAAAACCATGCGGTGATCACAGCACATAACAAGAGTCAGTGTTATTCACAAGAGGGTCAAATGTACCTTGACTCCAGTTTTCAGGTGTTGGTACGAGCCTTGACATGGTGATGGGTATAAAATCTCTGTGATCATGTACTGGTAGAATAAACAAGGAGTGATAAACACACTGACTTACGCTCCAAGCAAGGATACCCCCGGACAAGCAAGGCTTCCTGAGGTGTGGTTTAGAACATTCCTGCCTTCTTATTGCTCTACATATCTACCTATAAAGGTAGGGGAACAGAAGAACAGATCACCTAGAAAGGTGGGTAGCACTTAAAAGCATGACTCACACTATCAACGAGGTGATAAAGACCTGGGTGATAAGCTTTGTAAGTTCCCCTCCACTAACAGATGGGACTGCTTTAAATCCCTGCAGACAAAAGGAGATTTGCCGTTAACCTTTTGACATATCCCAATGCCCAACTGGTTTCAGTATTTATCACTGGATAATCATGATTGCAGGATGAGGCCTAAAGGGGGCTGGTGGTGGGACTTTTACACAGCCCTATCTAGATCTAGACGGGGACGGCAAAGGATGAGATGGTTAGACAGTGTCATAGAACATGAAGTTGAGCAAACTTCAGAGGACGGCGGAAGACCGGAAGGCCTGGCGTGATCTGGTCCATGGGGTCGCGAAGAGTCGGACTCAACTGTGCGACTGAACAACAACAACAACAAATCTAGATCCCCACATCACTGTTACAAGACACCTTTTCACAAACTGCTATTGACTAAGGTTATGGCTGGGATACAAGGTTATACTTAAAAACGTGTATAAGTTAAGCATGATTAATAAGGTTGTCCTGAAGTTTAGGGCGTTACGTTCAACTGGGAAAATGTTGAGCGCCTCATTGCACCTTCTTTGAAGTCACTACAGCCAAATCTCGCCCACAGCTATCATAATGCAGACCATGAAGTCCACATCACAGTTCAGTCCCCCCACATCTTTCCCGTTAAGAGCGACCGAGGCAGGAAGTGGGGTGAAGATACAGAAGCAACATGCGTCAGAAGACCTGCGAGTGGAAGAAACACCCTGTTCCAGAAACCCAGCATAGGTGGTGGGGAGGTGACAAGAGAAACCACGCGTTTCTTTTCATCAGTAACCTCTGCTTTCATAAAACTTCACAGGGAAACAGCTACACATTTTCTCAGGATGGGAAAGCTTCACACCCTCCCATTTCCACGTGTTGCATCTCTGTGCACGGGACGGGGCATTTTCCCCAGCCCGACTGGATGGGTGTGTAGTTCCCCCTCTGTCTCTCTGTGTGGGGGGGGCATGTGGGGTTTATTTTTCAGGGAAACCCCCACCCCAACTTTGGGTGTTCAGATGAACAGCGGTCTCCAGAGGAACCACTCCACTAGTCTCCAAGTCCAGTCCCCGCCATTTTGTTTTTTTTGCAGCCCAGTCTTGAATGCTTGCAAGAGCAGAGCTGAGAAGTTGGTAGGGAATCCACCCCACCCCCCCGTAGATTCCTGTGGAAGCTTTTAGTGAAATAGAAAAAGGAAGAGGGAAGCTTCAATGGGCATTTCCACACAGACAAATTTGCTCTGGGTTCAATGCTGTTGGGAAGCAGGGCCGGCTTCAATGGGGGGGGGGGCTTCCCTTCTGTGTCACCCCCACAGAGGCGGGGCTGAATCCTGCTGTCTGCAGGCCACTGCCAGGCAGGCTGCTCTGGCTGGCCCTCTTGGGGGTGGTGGTGCCGAGGCCACCTCTTAATCTTTTTAAATGACTATCCGTGAGCTGCCTCGAGCCAAGAGGCAGGGCAGGGTAGAAATACTTGGGGGAATCTCTCCTCAGTTCCCCCTTTGAGGCTGTGTCACGCCAGATCTGTGAGGAATAAATCTGCGCTCCTGTCTGGGGTGACAGAGGGGAGCAAGACTGGTTGGGAGAAAAAGATGGGGTTGGGAGAAAAAGATAACCCAGCAGTGACTGAGTTCACACTGCCTGGGTATGAGCTCCGCCATCAGCCCCGGACTGGAGGCCGGGGAGGGGGAAGGGGATTGGTTATCATTCTCCATGAATTTTCCTATTTGCTGGAGAGCCACCAGGAGGGAGAGTTAAGCGTTTGGGACTTGGATTCGGGAGATCCAGGTTCAAATCCCCACAATGCTGTGGAAGTTTGCTGCAAAGGAGGAGGAGGAGACTCGAAGTCTCAGAGCGTCTTATATCTTTCCCCTTCCCCTCCCCCCAACAGACACCCTGTGAGGGAGGTGGGGCTGAGAGAGCTCTTTCAAGAACAGCTGTGACAGAACTACGGCTTACCCAAGGTCATCCAGCAGCTGCAAGTGGAGGAGTGGGGAATCAAACCTGGTTCTTCCAGATTAGAGTCCATGAACTTAACCACCACACCAAACTGGCTCTCAAAAAATGTAGCATTGACAAAAGGGCACCTAAAATGATTATGAAGAAAGATGAAAGAGGTTAGGGCTCCTTAAGATTGGAGAAATGACAACGGAGGGGTGGCATTATAGAGATTTACAAAATTATTCATGGGACAGAACGCACATGACGCAAGTCCCACTCTGTTCTGCTGCTATTTCCCCCAGCCTTGCCTTTTGTAAAATCTTCGCAGGCTTAAGCACTACAAACCTGTGGGTCAATGCTAACCTTCTCAGGCTGCTTAGATCCTGTATCCCATACTAAGTTCTCCAACTCGGTGTAAGTGCGGAACACAGAAAAGGGGGGGGGGAACCCAGCAGTGACTCCAAGTGACAACTGGAAAGAAAACACGCCTTTGCAAAAGGCATCATGCACAAAGTCTCACTTTTGAAAGACATTTAAAACTGCTTTCAAAACACAATGGGTTGAAGAGCATGTTAATGACCAACTTTAGGTGAACAATACACACACAAAATCAGACCCAGCCATTTTATTCCACCCTGAACATAGGCTCCAGTTCTCAATAGCATTAAGGCAGACTTTCCCTAGGGAACTGATTAAGGGGCTGCTGCTTTTCCTAGAGACTCTGTGATATTTGTGTTTTGACACACTGCCCAGGCTGGGAAGAGGGCTCATTGGACTCTTTGTCATTCTGTCTGACTTTTCCTGTCATAAGGCTTCTTCACAGTAGTCCTAGAACATATCCTTGGATTCAGTCTCCTCTCCCAACCCACGGGCAAGACAGTGCATCAGTTAAGCTATCTATTCTAGATCAATTGAATCCAAGAGCTGCTTACCTCTTATGTAGCTAGCTTAGACTACGATTTGCCATGGTGAGCATATAAAAGTGCACAGGGGAGATGCAAGCTGGCCTCCCCAACAAATCTGTACTGTTATTTTACAGCATGCACACTGCCCCTTTACACTCAGCATGGTTTCTAGAAACAGTGATGCGGCTCAGTTGCTGTGTAAAGTATCCCTCGTGTTACATTTGGTGTCAACCTCCAAGACTCTCCCTGCCTTGGATTTGGGGAGATTCTCCAGGGCCAGATTTGAAGTTCTAGAAAACTCCTGGAAAAGATATGCTCCCTTCCCCCACCCCCCCACCCCCAGTGAGGTGCACATATTTGGCTACCATCCTCCCACAGAGTAGCGGGGGCAGAATTACTCACGCTGGTCTGGAACTGCAGTTTCGTCTGAAGGCTGAGACAATGACTAATGCAACAAGCTGCAGAGACAAAGAACTGGGCCTGTAGCCTGGCTGAGCTCTGGAATGCCTAAAACCAAGTGGTGGAGGACGGTCCGCGTGGCTCACCACAGCCTGTCCCCAGTGGTTGGGGGGCGAGGAGCAGGGCCGCTTCCAAGGCTGCTGCAGCTGCGTCTTTCCAGGCAAGCTTCCGGCTCCTCTCCCTTTAGAAATTAAGGCCCTGGCTACAACGAAAGGCACCACCGCTTTGAGATGTTTCAAAAAGTACTTTTATTTTTATATTACAAAATAATCTGAGTCAGGCTGCTTTTCTTTCTCTTTTTTTTACACAATCTCCAAGGTAACGGGAACAGTTTGCTCAATACTTTGATTTAAACTGGGGCTTTCCCCCCTTCACCTCCAAAGTAGTAAAATATTTAATTGTTCAGGAACAAGGACAAGCAGGCCCTGCTTCCGTTCGATTAACAAAGCCCGGGTGCCCAGTTCCTCCTTTGCTATAGTCCATCAGCTCCTACCCCCAACCTTGGGCCTGCCTGGGCTCTTGGACATGCTTCTGAGCCAGCTAGTTCAAAGTCAGCATTCTGGCTTCCTGAGGGAGCCAATGCAAAGCTCATGGGTGTGTCCCACTCCCATCTCAGAACGACACTCTGATTGCTTTCAAGTCACTCCGCACTGGAAACAAGCAGGTCCAACGAACAGAGGTGTATGGACGGCAGGCGTCCGTTGGGAGGGGGTGGGCACGGACGGATAAACAGGAGGCACTGAGGATGGCCTGACTTTAAGACAGAAGGCAGCAGCCAGAGAACTTGGTAAAAGCCAACAGACTAAGTCCTGGCTCACGATGCTCTGCTTCAGGTAAACAGACCTTGTATCCCTACCCACAGTCAAGGCCTCTTTCAAAGAGAAACCCCCCGCAAAAGGTGCTCCAGACGAAGGCAACAGAGTGCGAGATGTTGCAGATTCAGGTCTCTGCTTCTCCTCTCATAGGCACATCAAACAGGATTGGCTCCATGGGTGCAAGAGAACATCCAGGCGCCCCCCTCCCAGGTTTTGCAGAATACCCTAAGCCTCCCTTGCTCCCTGTTAAGACACAAATAACATCCTGTGTGGGGAGAGGACAGCTGTAAAGTGGCACGGCATGAAGAAGGAAGGGAGAAGAAAATTATGGCAAACTGGTCACTTCCTCCATGGCAGTGATTAGGAAAAGGTCACAAAAAAGGCAACAGTGGCCATGATCAGGATGAGAAGGTGGGCAGGAACTGGGACAACTTGAGAAGATGCTCTGTCTGAACTCCAGAGGGGGGAAAATACTCACGGGGAATCTGTAACAAAAGTGGCTGACAGCAGAAGTGTCAGTTGGTGAGTGGCTGGGTCAGGGACAAAGAAGTGCACCATGGGTGAAACACACGAATATAGTACCAAAATGTTACAAACCAAAGGGGGAAGAAGTCACGTGAAAACCAGGAAGGCAAGAGTCAATGCAGAACATGCTTTGCTCTACACCCCCCAGAAATAATTTCGTAGTACGAGAAAAGACAGGAGGTCCTAGATTCTGGGTAGCCGGGAAGGTAGCAGCCACAGGCAGCTTGTGCTTTCACGACTGGATGAAGGCATGAAGCGTCTCCACCAGCCATTTCTCAGTGCAAAGGCCTCCCAGCAGAGGGGCAGCAGTTCCAGAATTCAGACGAAGCCAAAAACTGAATCCCTGGAAGACACACACACAGAGAGAGAAGGAGGGAGGGGAAGAGAATCAGCATGCTTCACTCCAGGGCTACATGGGAAGTTCCAATGTGTGTGGTAGCTCCCCCACCCCTAAACTAAAGACCAGTCAACACTTGTCTGTTTTTGCCTCAGGGCCCTTGGAAGAGGCGTAAGGCATTTGGACAGGATGGCTGGATGTCTTTAGGGCCAGGCATCACTAGTAGATTGTTTTCAGCGGAGCGTAATGCTCTTCAGGGAACATACCAGAGGAGGCGATCCCATGCTCTGGGGTGAGGGACTATAGCTTGGATGGTAGAGATCACGAGTATTAATTGCTCCAAAGACTGCCTTTTTGGTCAGAGAGGCTCATCTAGCTGGTTACCAGGCCTCTCCTCTAATCTGCATGCCAGGTAGGCACGCAGGTCTGCCCCAGCCAAACACAATCCCGGTCGTCACGTCTGTCGTCTATAAGCATGCCAGCTTCCACAAGGACAGCAGCAGGCACACCAGAGCGCTTGAGAAAGGTTTCACAGTCTCATCCTCCCACGCTCGCTTTACTGCCAAGAGACTGGAGCCACACTCCACCTGGATGAGAAGTCCTGCCTACTAGAGCCAGTGACATCCAATGCTACTAGTTGGCACCCCACTTCCCAGCAGTTTTCCCCTAGGCTCACAATGTCTCATAAGGACAGCAGTGGGAATACCAAGGGGTGGGGAGCGGCTTTAACATTATATACACCTTCCTGAGGATCTCTTTGCCATTCTACTGCCAAGAGCCCTACTCCCAGCAAAGCCATCTTTCCTGTATTATTCTAAGCTCTATTACTCTTGCAGTTCACCACCTCGGAGATTAACACCCCAGCTTTTGACCAAAATAAATAAACAGAGAGCTATACGCACCAGCGGGCTCCGACAACGCAGCACAAAGAGAGAGATGGAACCGGGAGCCCTTCTAGCCAACCACAACCGCTATGCAGATGATGGCAATGATGACGACCACGGTGATACTCAAGCAGATGATGATCATGACCTTCTTCTGCCGAGCCCCAGAAAGAGGACAGAAAAAGGTGAGGTAGGTGGGCGGAAAGGGAGGCTCAGTGCCATAGTTGCCTTTTATGAACCCTGAACAGACAAAGCTGCCTGATACAGACTCAGACCACTGGCCCAACTTAGTCGCTACTGCCTACTCTGACTGGCGGTGGTCTACCAGCCTCTGGCAGAAGTGTCTTTGCCAATCTTTTACCAGAGAACCTTTTTTCTGAAAATGCCAGAGACTGAACCCGGGACTTTTGCATGCGAAGCATGCACTCCGCCACAGAGCTCTGGCCCTTCAGGGAGAACACGGCAGTATGAAAAGCACTGAAGCTTCCTGACAACTCCCCTCTCTGATTTAATGAAGCACTGCCCTCATGTTTTCAAAACTTCTCCTTGCAGCCATGAAGGCTAGAAATTTGGGCTCCACCCCCCACCCCTTAATGAGAGAAGCAGTTCTCTGGATTTTGCTCTTGCATGCGGCAACTTAAGCTAAGCAGGACACGACTGTGGCCTTTTCATTCAGAAGGGGCACTGCATAAATCATGTTTTGAAGCCAGGCAACTTACCTTACGGGCTTTCTTCTGGTTCTCCTGAGCCGTGTGAAGATGAATCTGCCCTTTCTTGACATAGTCCTCTGAGTCCAGAATGGCCTTCTCTATCCGGTTAATCATCTCTCCCTAAACCCAGACAAAGGGGAAGCAGTGTGAAGACTCTACAGTGAATGGGGGGGGGGGACAGACAAGTAACTCTGGGGCAAAAGAAAGAAGTGGAAGCTAATAGGTTCCAACATGGATTGGAGCAAAGGGGTTGGGGGTGTGTGGAGTACAAGGAGTGAAGAAAACAAGACAAGGTCAGAGGGGTGGGTCAACAGGAAACTGCCCAGTAAAGGAACAGAAAAAGAAAAAGGCATGTAAACACAGCTACTCAGTAAGAGACACTTCCTCTCCAACTTTAGAGACCAAAATGCAGCAATTAAGCCCATCTTAATTCCCACAAGCTGCACGTGCAGGAAGTTTATTTGTGGATGACAGCAAATAACAAGAGGGGGACAGAAGATGGACAAGAATCTGAAGCATACTGGAAAAGGGAATCAGGAGTTGCCTCTTTCACACTCGAGAGGAAGAGTGCCTGGCTTCTAGCCCCCCACCCCCAGTACCTGCAGCTCCACCTCCGTGGCCAGGTACATGAACATTTCATGCAGCTCCTGGATGCTGCGCTCCAGCTTGAGTATCTCACTGTGCCGTGTCTCGATTTCATTCAGGGCCTGCTTCGTCACTTGCGTGTCCTTCATGATCTGGGTGGCAAAGGAAGAGAAGAAGAAGAAGAAGAAGAGATTGGATTTATCCTCCGCCCTTCACTACCCAAAGGTGTCTCAGAGCGGCTTACAAACTCCTTTCCCTTCCCCTCCCCACAACAGACACCCTGTGAGGTGGGTGGGGCTGAGAGAACTCTGACACAAACTGCTCTTTTTCAAGGACAGCTGTGCCAGAGCTTGTGACTGACCCAAGGTCACATCAGCAGGTGCAAGTGGAGGAGTGGGGAATCAAACCGGGTTCTCCCAGATTAGATTCCGCACACTTAACCACTACACCAAACTGGCTCTCACAGTGGCTTCATCCGCCCTCCCCCCTTTAAAAGTCTTGCTTTGTGATACTCACATTGGAGACAAACACCTCTGTCTGCCCACTCTCCAGCATCTGGTCCAGCTCTTCATCTGTCACCACTCCACTGCCAGCTGGAAAGAAAACAGCGCAACCTCAGCGCCAAACATACTTTCTCTCTTGCCCTTGAGTTCAGGGTGACACGTGCCATTCTCTCTTCTTCATTTGAGTCTCACAACCCTTTTAACAGCAGTTAGGCCAACAGAGAGCAACTTGCCCAGGGTTGCCCAGTGAGTTACATGGTAATGTGGGTCTCCCACATCCATCACTCTAACCGTTATACCACACTGACTCCTCTGCTCTCCTGTTAGGTTCGGGAAATAAAACCCAAACGCGCTTGAATTTAGCATCCCCATTTGAACCCTTGCACGACCGGTCCTGTCCCGAAACCAAAAACAGAATCTGTGTCCCACGTTCTGAGGCAGCAGACCCCTCCCCAAAGTGAGGCTCAAGATACAAGGCTGTGGGGTAAGGGCCCCTACTGTCAGTTTTCCAGCACCACACTGCCATCTAGTGGAGCACTGCATCACAGAAGGGGAGAGCTCCACCCAACACGCCCTCCTCAGCCTTCAGCACACTGTTCACGAACATAAAAGCTCCAACACCGTGCAACCGTATTCTGTGACTGAAATTTGGAAAGTTTTGCATGATGCCTGGAATGCTTTATTTGAATTCCCTGCTGTGGTTTTCAAGCCTTTTCTTAGCCAGATTTGTCTGCCAAGTAAATCCTGCAAGTCATACAGACTTTCGTTCTAAGACAAACAGTTTGTCTGTTGTAACTGTAGCTGGACAAAGAGTTTAGTGATAGAAACCCCCAACCTGAGACTCTTAAGTGGTCAGCCTTCACAAAACGAGGCATACAGAAACAAGAGCCATGTGAGCATAGGGGTTATTACCAGGGGTATCAGAGAGTTCATTCTCGGCACCATAGAATGAGAGACTGAGCAGTCCCAAATGTGGTGATATTCTCAACAGACTGAGATGGTAAAGAAACCGTTTCAAAGAACCATATTTACGTGCTGTCAAAGAGCCACACGGCATGCCTCCAAATCTGTGCCTTTCACAAATGCACACCTCAGAGGTATCTTTTTCAACTTTAGGAGGCAACTGTACATCTTCCTTGGATTTAAGAATTCTGAGGAATAATCGTGCCAACAGATGTCACAGCATTAACTGAAATGTCATTTCCGGGAATTGTTTTTTTGGTGGGAGGGCAGCCAGTTTTTCTGAACCATTTGTCAGCGCTCAGTTTTCTGGACCTTCCACTTTTAGTGTCGCCACCACCACCGAGATGTCATTAAAACTACACTCCTCCTCTCCCACATGATCTGAGAATACATCCGGTGCTTGCTTGCTGTGCAGGAGGAGGCAAGCAGGAGCAGTGGGCCAGTTTGTTTGCTTTTATTGATCTTTTCAATAAACTTGTCAAATTTTTATCTCTGAACAGTTGTAGAAAATTTCTCAGCAAAACTGGGAGCAACCAAACCGCTCCCTCTCTGCAGACAGGACTAGGGGTGAGAATCCCGAGACAGGACTTCATACCTCTTCCCGTTCACATCCTCACCCTTTGGAAGAATACAGGGCTGGCAAGGGGGAAGTAACACGGCCCATCCCAAACTCGCTCTCCCGAGCCAGCACTGTGCCCTGCTTAAATACAGGACATGAGCAGCTGCCAGGATGGACTCCTTACAGCCTGCCCTGCTCCCATTTAGGCCGTCTCCCTTCTAGCTTCTAATCCACTCGAAGGATGAAGCAATGAGGCAGGAGGGTCTCTCTGGATCTTCACCTCGTATACACACACATGCAGAAACCACCTTTATTTTCTGTTGGAGCTGAGCAGGTCCTGCACACCAACAGTTTGCTGCCATAGCTGGCTGCGTAGGCTTTGGACTGGCTGTGCCAGTCAAGGGGAATAAAGGAATCGGGAAATCCTCCCCACCCCCCTCCGCTCATTGTTCTGCTGTGAACCCCCAAGCCAAGTCTGCTTGTGTAGCTCACCTGCCAACTTTCCCAGCGTTCAGGGTCATCTTTCTTTGGAGGACGACAGACAGTCGCTCTCTGTCTCCACAGGAAGATGACTTGGCTGGCATACAAGCAGGAGCACGTCACTGAGAACTTGTTATAAAACGGCACATTCGAAGGCAGAGAAAAAAAGGCTTTCAAGATTTCACCACGGCAGTGGAGGAGTAGACCACATATAGGCATCCCTTCCACCCCCACCAATCCCCTGAGATTTCTCGAGGAAGAAAATCTTATCTGATGGAATGCAGCTAACCCCCAGAAAAGAGAGCGCGAAAGAAAGAAAGTCAGGCCCTTGGAACCAACAGGAGTTGTCAGTGCTGAATTATAACACACACCTCCTAGGCTACCCTCTTCTTCTGAGCCACGTTTCCCCAATGCGCAGTCCACAGTCCTGCAATACACCCAACAGACAGAGGCGCATTCTCTCCCTCTGCTCTGCTATCTCCACATCTGAAATTGTTAACACCAATGGCAGGAGGTTCATGGTTTCCTTCCTCAGGAGAGCCCTCCATTGTCCTCAGCTTCTGCGTAACTGGGAACGCTGCCATTTCTCCCCTGCTACATGACCATCACCTGAGCTTTCAGGAACTGAAGGGAGCCCACTGCAGGGTCATAGGATTTACATAACATGCTTGGGGGGTCAGGTCATTCAGTTGTTTTCTCCTAAATGAGAACAGCAGTGGCTCATCTTTGGCCTCTGAACTCGGGGGGAAAATAGGCAAGCCTTGACTGCATGCAACCAGTGGCGGTTTACCCACTCATCTTTAACTGGTGGTATGGGCCATGCCTGACTAGATGTAAAGGAGGACAACGTTCCTTTACGTGAAACAGTGATGCAGAAAGAGCAGTCGTGGCAAGCTGCAGCTTCTATACAGGAATGAGCAGAGGTGGCTCCTGCCAGAGGCCCCTCTTCTACAGAAGGCCTGCCCTCTTTTGCGGTCGCTCACCCCGTCAGAGAGAGGGAGGGGAAATGCACATATGGGATCAATTCAGCTTGCTGATTGGGGTTAAATGGAGGGTCCAGAAAAGGCTTCAGATTATCTATTGAGACAACCTTTGCAGACTTCTTTTGCTAATGTGGGAACTGCTGCAGCTGACTCAGTACTCTGCCCAGTTCACATTTCTTTGATTGTTACCCTATGAAGAAGAAGACAATGACGACGCCAAAGAGGAGATTGGATTTATATCCCGCCCTTCACTCGGAGTCTCAGAGCGGCTTACAAACTCCTTTCCCTTTCCCTCCCCACAACAGACACCCTGTGAGGTAGGTGGGGCTGAGAGAGCTCTCTCAAGAACTGCTCTTTCAAGGACAGCTCTGACAGAACTACGGCTTGCCCAAGGTCATCCAGCAGCTGTAAGTGGAGGAGTGGGGAATCAAACCTAGTTCTCCCAGATTAGAGTCCGCGCACTTAACCACTACACCAAACTGGCACTTGCATGTGAACCTTAGTAACAAGACTACTATAAAATGCTGCGGACAGCATTAGTTCGAGCTCTTAGAAAGCAAAAAATGCAAATAGACACCAACATTACCTCTGCATCACAATCACAGAATTATGCACTTGAAATACATTACACAACTTAAGCTTACTCCCCCCTAATTTCTGCTATCCATGGAGAGGTGTAAGGGACTAAAAAGAAGCACTTAAAAGAGCCCACCCAATGCATGCATACACACTCTCTTGAGATGTCACCAAGCACGGACCTCATTTTTAAATGTCACTTGCAACCATAAAGACAAAAAAAATGCACTCTCTCTCACCCCTTCCCCCTGAAAGCTAACTGTCTGGTGATGCCTGGTATACATAAAGCCCTGGCTAGCAAGTTCTGCTCAACAGCTTATGAATTTCTGCACATCCCACCAAACAGCCACAGTGTGATTGAATTAATAGGGCATTTAATTTGGCTTTGGGCAAGTCACGATCTCAGTGTAGCCTACAGCCGGCACCTTCCCTTGTTCCTGTGACCTAAAGGCTAACACCAGTGTGAAGCAGCCCAGCAGCAAGGGAGTGACTTGTCCGACACTAACATAAGGCCATCATTTGGGCTGCTGTAAAGGAAGCAAAGAGACTCACTGATTTGCAGTTGTCGCCTGATCCGTTCCAGGTTCCGGTCTCGGTACGCTGATTGAATCGAGTTGCACTTATTGATAAGATCCAAGAACTGTTGAGACAGGATCCCGTGCTAAGACAGAAAAGGAGAGAAAGGGTTAAGGACCCCTGAAGGTGCCTCGCCAGCCCCTCTACCAAGCTAACCACCTCTGCTACCAAGCTAGCCAGTGGGGCTGAGTCTCACCTGGGTCCTTTTCATGCGGGTCTTGACAGAGTTCCGATTCTCATCCTCTTCACCCTTCTTGGGCTCAATCTCTAAATTAAAAGAAAATTAAAACACAGGGCTGCCATTCAGTCACCTTGCGTCCTCTTGGAGCTACAGACAGAACTCTGGAGCTGCAGGCCAGCCCTGGACCCCTCTCCCTCAACTGAAGGGCAGGGCCCAGGAGCCCAGTATCCAGCACCCTTCCCTTCCTGTCACTCATTAAATCCCCAGCCTCCTTTCACTGCAGAGTCCTACTCACTCTTCAGGCGGGCCCGAATGTCCTTTGCCAACTCCTTGATCTCCTCACGTAATTTCTGTAGGTCTTGCTTCATGCCTGGAAATGCAAGGTGACAAAGGCAAGAGCTGGTGGGGCCAAAACAAGAGGGCTAAGGAAGCACTTGCACAGGGCTTATGCGGTGGTGGTGGTGGTGGGGTCATGTGGTTTTCTTCATGCCACATCCAATTCCTGCAGGCGTCTAGTTTTCAGCCTACATTAGTTGCCGACCTTTCTGCTAGTGCTAATCTTTAAGGGATGCATGTGTTTAGCACTAGATGACCCCCCCCCTTCTCTTCCCAATTGCTCTCCCACTTCTGAGCAAACTTACCATCTTCAGGAAGTGGTGTGGCCAAAATTGTGATCTGGTGTTTCTCTAGATCTACCACTTTGCTTTCCAGAGTCTTCAATGCCTCACGGATACCACGTGTCTGATGAGGAGAAAGGGATACCGTGAGAAGGGACAACACTAAACTGCAATTTATTAGTAAACGAAAACAATATGGGCTTTTCAACAACATGAGGTGAAACCAGTCTTCGATTGTCATATGCCTGTCTAGAAAATACCCCATGGCATGTAGATGGTATTTATATGCTGTTAGTTATCTAAAGGCTGTTCAGGGTTACTGGAACACTTTAGAAGTACTCAGTTCCTCCTTATCCCTCAGCTGCATGTTGCAAGACTGCTCAACTCCTCTGATACATCAGTGCAATCAGGCCGGTGGCAGAGTGTATGTATATGTTCTCTGCCAGCCTATGCCACCTGTGACATCACAGCATACCAGCCAATGGCATCAAGAGGCAGAACAAGTGAGGTCAGAAGCTGAGAAAAGAGATTTCAGTGGGAGAATGAAAGGCTCAGAAAGGTCATGATACCATTTGGAGGAAATCATCAGTAGGATCTGGGGAGTCCCTAAATTTTGCCGATCCAGGCCGCACAACCAGCACCTCATGCTCCGCTTCTTCACTGTCAGAGTTGTCGTCATTCTATGAAAGACGCAGAGAAAGGAGTTTAGACGGGTCCAACAACTATGCATTTGTTGGGGGGCAGCAGCAGAGAGGGAAGAGGCACAGAAGAGAAACTGTTCTTCAACAACTAAAGTCCAGTTACAGTAGAAGAAACACATTACAGAAACAAACCCCCAACATTTCAAGGGTGGTTTAAGACAAATATGGCACATCGACCCAGCATCAAGGTTACAGTTCTGAAAATCAGACTGGACTTGTTTTCTATTTGGTAATGGCACACTCCGGGTCTTCCCATGTACTGCTTGTATTACTAGGCTAGCAAAGAACTTTGGAGAGCAGTAGTTACCCATTTGCTTCCAGCACAATTCAAAGTGCAAGTACTTACCTTTAAGGCCCTCTGGCTTGGGACCAGGCTACCTGAAGGACCACCTCATCCCATATTATCCTGCCCACCAGATAAGATATGCCCCTCAAGCCCCGTTCTGTGACCCCATGTTCAGAAGTGAGATGGGTGGTAACTACAAACAGGACATTTGCTGTGGTGGTACCTTGCCTTGCGAATGCCCTTCCCCTTACCTGGCACCTACATTACTTTCTTTTAGGCACCAAGTTAAAACAAATCTTTTTACCCAGCCTTTTAATTATGGTTTTATCTTAGCAGCTTTTTAATGGTCTGTTGTTTTATGGATTGTTTTTATGCTGCCTGCGTTGTTAATGGCTTTTGTTTTTAATTATAAGCTGCCTCAAGCAGGACTCTGAAGAGGTGCCATGGCACAGAAAATATTCTAAATAAATAACATTCTAGGGCCAATATAAATATGCAGAGAAGTTAAATGGTCACCTAAGAAATGGTGTATAATTGTATGTGAAACCAGATTTTGACAGCCTTTGGTTGTAATGACATATACAATTGGTCTGTGCAGGAAACCTATAGTCTTTAGTGATGTTTATCCTGAGATAATAACTTGTTCTCCCATGCAGAAAGCTAATTGGCTACTATACCTTGCTGGAGAAGATGGAGGTCCCTTTCAGCTCTATGATTCTACAAGTCTATATTGACTTGTGCAAGTGATTCTATTCACTTGTGCAAGAGATTCTCTGCAAAAGGGGGAAAATGATCTATGGACAGGAACACTAAAAGAGAAGATGGACACCAAGGGTTTTCTGTCTGGGAAAAACATTGTCCTCAGTCTTTGAACATATATGTGTTACCACCATAGCAAAAATGGGACACAACAAACAGCACATGAAAGATTAAGGATCAACACTCCAGCCACAAGATAAAATATTTCACACCACACATATATACAGACACCATGAACATGTATTTTGGGTGCATTTCCGATCCTACTCAAATTCTTACTTATAAGTAGGGTTATCATTCCACCATCACCTAGGAAAATAACTTCAAAGGGATATTCCAGGGTGAAACTGCTGAATTAGACCTCATTAAGAACTCTGATACCATTTCCCAAGGGCTTAACAAGGATTCTAGGGCCAATATAAATATGCAAAGAAGTTAAGCTATTACAGGGATTACTTTGTATGATTATGTCTCACCCTGTACTTCCTGCATTTCCTGGCCCTGTGACTCTGCTGTTTACATTTTTTTAATTCACAACTTCATCTATATGTCTGCCTAGTGAGAACCCATTATGTGCATCTGACAGAGGAGGTGCCAGTCCACAATGCTAGAATGAAAACTTGCTTGTCTTTTCAATACCACTGGCCTCCTGTTTATTTAAGATTATGTACATTTCAGGATTTTGTAAGGACATTGAAAACCCACAGAATGTCTTACTGGGGAACAAATTCCATTTCTCAAGATTTTCAGTTAAAAAAAAAAAAGGAAAGCATTTATCCTTCACAGTCATGAAGATATGATTTCAGTGGTGGCTCCACGCTGGTAGAACAAGCTCCCGGAAGATACTAGGGCCCTGCAGGACCTCTTACAGTTCCACAGGGCCTGTAAGACAGAGCTCTTCCACCAGGCCTTTAGTTAAGGAGCCGCATCCAACAACTAAGACCCTGTGCCCAATGCCACCATTGATAGCCTGTGCTTCACCAAATTGTAATAACAACTGCTGACTGTATTTTTTAAGTATGTCTGCTGCTATTACTACCTCGTCATCACTGTATAAGATGATAACTAGCACTTTAAGTCTTGTTGTTATGGTTATATTTATAATTGTTGTTTTATTTGTCGAATTTTATGTAAGCCGCCCTAAACCTGCCCTGGCGGGGAGGGTGGGGTATAAATCAAATAACTAACTAAATAAATATGGTCAAACCCCATAAAGCCTCTGAAGCCAGAAAGATGGCTGAGGAAGATTTTCTAATAGTCGGGGGCTCCCTGCCCCTCCTCCTAACTTGCAAAACCAGAATAAAAATATGCAAAACATTTTATTCAAATGTGCTGAATTATGCATCAAAGAGGACTTAAATTCTGTAGGTTGTAGAATCTTCACCCAGAATTTGAGCATTTATTCTGCTATATTGCATTCAAACTAGGGACATAAAATTTATTTAATAAAGCAACTGTTTAAACTATCAAAAAATATTATTGTTTAAACACTACCAAGTGCATAATCTAGCCTACATACATATTCCTGAACACATGAAGCTGCCTTACATTGAATCAGACTATGGGTCCATCAAAGTCAATACTGTCTCCTCAGATTGGCAGTGGCTCTCCAGAGCCTCAGACAGAGGTCTTTCACGTCACCTACTGCCAGGTGGAGAAGCCAGGGGGATTGAAGATGGGAACTTCTGCATGCCAAGGTGATGCTCTAGTACTGCACCATGGCCCCTCCCTTCCTTACATACCAGCTCTTCTACAGTTTTTTTTGTAGAAACCCCCCCCCCAGCACACTCTAGTGTCAGCCTTCTACACATACAGTAAGGCCAGCAGCAGAAAACGCACGTTTCACAGGCAAAGATAACCCCGAAACGCAAACTTCTCAAAGCCTCGGAAAACCTTTACAGCACTATATGTACGGTAAACAAATCCTTATTGCTCAATCACTTAAACATTTAATGTTTTATATCCCTAACAGCAAACATTTTGTAACAACCGTGTTAACATAACAAAATATAGCAATTAAATTACTACAATCAAGCCAACGTAAACCAGAAAACATCCAAATTTTACCCACTCCAAAATTCCCTCCAAAATAGGAGCTTCACAAAACACCAGAAAAAAAAAACAAGGTAGCAAGGTTGGCTTCTTAGAAAAGGGATAATCCCAGAGTTTGGGAGTAGTAGCTAAAAATGTAGCAGCCTATATATTCCCGCCCACCTCACCTTTGTCTCTAAGGGCATACAGAAGGCTCCCAGCTGAACTTGGAAGGTCATGGAGACAGTTTGTCAAATACTCTGGGCCCCAAGCTTTAAGAAGTCATCATCAGTATTTCGAACTAGGCCCAGAAATTTAATAGAAATCAAAGATGATACCGCACCTTCACAACATGAAGCTGGTTTATTTCAGCACACAATTTCTGAGTCTCTTAGCTCAGAGTACAAACAGCTTGCTTATAGGATACTTTGCCCATTCAAATGGCTAATTAAAGAAACAGTCACTAAATGTAAGTTCCAGAAATGCAAACAACACTGCGGTGGCATCTTCAATATTTCATTTAATTGCGGTGTAAGCTTTCAAAGGCCAGCCAGCCTCCTTCTCAGGTGTATCTACACAGGTGGTAGGAATATTACCACTATTTAATGAGGCTACAAAATTACACTGTAGCCATAAATTAGAATTCTGCTTCTAATCGATTGGTGGGGCACAGCCTGAGGAACACTGTTCACGCAGGGCTCAAAGTTCTCTCCTTCCTGTGTCAAATTTGATGACGGTTTCTTTCCACCTAGTTGGCAGGCAAAATTAGCAGCTGTTTTGCATTTCAGAGCGAAACCACCACATCCCTTCTAGGCAACAAGCTCACAGCACTCAGTTGAAGTTGACAAGAATCCTTCAACCTGGATTCTCTGCAGTTCTGAAAAGAGGGGAAATTGGGCAGATGGGGAAGTTTTTTAAGTAGACTAGAAACTTCAAGTAGATACAGAAACAGGGGTTGGGAATAGCTGGAGAAGAAACCAAAGTTTACAAGGTGAGACACCTAACAAGAAAAACAACCCCAACCCTAATACAAAGAATTGCGTACAATGCATACATTTCACCACGAGCCATCCACGATCCTTGATCACAACCTGAGATGGACAACTAGATGCCCCCTCACCTACCACAAATAAATGCATTCATTTTGATACTCTACAGGTAGTAGCTTCTCTTCACCACTTGTATCATACTTTACATTACGCATTGCCCTTGTTTCAAGGAGCTCCATCAGGGTGGCATACATGGGCGTTACATAGTGTACAGGGTGGCATACATAGTGACTGTTTCATCCTCTTCTCAACTGTTTAACAAGGTTGAGACACAGTAACTGATTCAAAGCTACCTAGAGAACCTCAAGATGGAGCAAAGTTTTGAATCAAAAGCTCCCCTGTCTAGGTTACTATCCTATACTGGCCTTCCTCCTCAAGTTCAAGAGACTGTTCAAAAAAAAAATTGTTGCTGCTCTGGGTCACAAATTAATGCAATGTTCACTTATTTAGTTCATTCATTTATGTCCCACCTTTCTTCCCAACAGGGACCCAAACGCTGCCTTGACAACTGAGGCTCACATCTCCAGCTTCTCCTTCAGTTGCTGGAAATGCAGGGTCCCAGCCCTAAATGCATGCCGTCCCACCCCATTCCCAGACATTCTTCTCTGGCCTATGGTTACGGAGGCTGAGATAAAGCTTTCTGGATGGTGAGCTGAGCAGGAGACAAGAAAGACATGGGACACTGTGGAAAAGAGAGGACAACAGTCCTACTCAGGGAAACATTCTATGAGGGTGGACTTGA
Organism: Gekko japonicus; assembly: GCF_001447785.1. Classification (NCBI taxonomy): domain Eukaryota; kingdom Metazoa; phylum Chordata; class Lepidosauria; order Squamata; family Gekkonidae; genus Gekko; species Gekko japonicus. Next base: position 530,337 of record NW_015163112.1, on the reverse strand, counting down.
GGATCATGTCAGAGGAAGATAAAAGACAATGGGGGAGCAAAAAGAAGGGTGCCAGAAGATCAACATGGGGTATTGGCTAGCACAAGACTCAGACCAGAATTCAAACCCCATTCGGCCATTAAGTTCACCAGGTGACCGTGAGACGCCCAGCAACAGAAGCAGGGGGAAGCTGATGTAATACCAAGAGGTACAGTTAAAAGTTCACTGTAAAATTCCCTTTCATGGTAAAATGAGGAAAAAACCTCCCGGTGTGATTAAAGATTCTTCCTCAGAGGTGTTTTTTAAAACAGGAACCTCATTTCTCCTTCTGGCAAAACAGAACCTGCCTCACAAGGTGCTGTTAAAACTGGTTGGTGGTCAGGTTCTTGGAAAACAAAGCGTAATTTTATATACATACATACATACATTGAAATTATGCAGAGGGAAACAGCCCAGTATTACAGGAATGGGGCACAGGGTAGGCAAAAAATACTACAGGTGACCAGTGTTCCCTCTAAGCTCAGTGAGTGTGAGCTAGCTCACAGTTTTTTAGCCTCCGGCTCACACATTTTTGTCTCCGCTCAGGAAGGAGGGCTCCAGAGCAAACTGATTTATGCAGCAGCCAAATCACTTGCTCACAACTTTGATGCTGGCAGCTCACAAAGTAGAATTTTTGCTCACAGGACCCCACAGCTTACGGGGAACATTGCAGGTGACCTGGGGAGGGGGAAGAAAAGAATGGCACAAGGCAGGGGAGAACAGTGGACAGTCTTTTAAATACAACAACTCCTCTTGATGCTTCTCCCAAGCAGCGGCACAAGAGGCAGGAATTTAGCTTCTCCTGACAGGACGACCAAGTGACTGCGGAAGCGTCGCCTGCCTAACTCCTGCCTGCCTTGCAGGCTGCTGTCAAAGACTTCGGGCGCGGGGCCAAGAACGGGGAGGCGGCCGCCTGAGCGGTGCGTGTGTGGACCATCCTATCAATAAATACATCCCCCTTATTATAAGCAGAGAAAGACTCATTAAAGGTAAAGGTTCCCTTGCTCGAAAGCCAGTCGAGTCCGACTCTAGGGTTGCGGTGCGCATCTCCATTTCAAAGCCAAAGAGCCAGCGCTGTCCGAAGACATTTCTGTGGTCATGTGGCCGGCGTGACTAAACACCGAGGCGCATGGAACGCTGTTCCCTTCCCACCGAAGTGGTCCCTATTTATCTCCTTGCAATTTCTTGCTTTCGAACTGCTAGGTTGGCAGGAGCTGGAACTAGAGACGGGAGCTCACTCCATCATGCGGCACACTTGGGTCTCGAACTGCTGAACGACCGACCTTCCACAGCCTGCAGTTCAGCGTCTTAACCACTTGAGCCACCGCAGCTCCTAAAGACTCACTACAACTAAATAAACCACAGGAAGGGAGGCGGCGGCCAAAGAAGCGAGGAAAAAGCTGTCAAAATGGGGGAAATGGAGAAACCTGGAAGTTGAGAGGGCAGAGACGGGGAGGGGGGTTAGGCAAGAAACCAGTACAGAGGCATCTTTCTTTGAAATTTTTTATCAGGAAATAGAGTTTTAAGAAGCCCCTGTGGGGGTGGGTGGGAGAGAGAGAGAGAGAGGGGACTATTGTGCGAAAAAGGAAGCCTTCAGAGCGGCCAGTGGTGCAAGGAAGGAATGGGAGAGGGCGGAGCCAAGCGACCGTTGTGGGTGTGGCCGGGCGCGCGCGAAGAGGCGGGGGGGGGAGAAGGGGGCAAACCGCTCACCTCTCGGAGCTCGAGCGTTCGATCCCTCATAGCGTATCTGGTTTTTTCCCCCCTTCACACCTCGGGGACGAAGCGACGCGGAGGGGAGGGGGGAAGAGAATGGAGGGGAAGGAGAAACCGCGCAGGCGCGCACAAGCTCCGCGCGCTCTTCTCCCACCCCTCCCGCGAGTCCACCTCCTCCCTCTTGCGTACGCTCGTAGAACGGGCAGAGGCCCCGCCTCCCGGTGCCGAATGCAGCCTTAGCGGCCGCGCGGCACCACAGCCGCAACCGCCCGCGTCGCGAAATCAGTCTCCTCCTCCCCGCACCGCCTCAGCCAATGGAGAAACGGAGAGGAGGAGGGCGGGCCGAACTGTGTCAATTAGGTTCTTTCCGTTTGCAGGAATTAGGGAATGTAGGACGTCCGAGTCCAAGAAAGAGACGGGGATTTCGCCCGCACCCCTTCCTCAAGTGGAAAAAGTCTTCAACGAAGAACTGTTTAAAAACCGGAAGCGTCCTCTGCCCATCCATGAATGACTTCAACATGGCCGCTGCCGGAAGTCAATATTTTGAACCTATCACTTGCTTTTGGTTAAGTAGCACCATAGAGCCCTGTGCGCGGTAGAGCGTCGCGTGCTGCTATTCCTATTTTTAACCATTGAATCGTCCCCTTTTAATAACATTGGGATCTAATCGGTATTTGAGTGGTGTTAAATAGGCACTGCAAAACTGGCTGATATTTTTTATGCAGTAAGATTTTATTTTTTGTTTGTTTCGATTTCTATCCCGCCTTGCCTGACAAGCAGGCTCAAGGCGGCGTACAAGAATAATTTACAATAAAAACAGATAAAATTCTAACAGTAAAATATAAAGTGCAGATTAAATACAAACGATAAAGTGGAGATGGCTGCCATTGTAGTTGGTCCCCTATGACTAGACCAGCATCCCAAAGGAAGTGCCAGTAATAGATGTTCAGTAGTTCGTGGCGGCTCCTAGTTGAAATCCTGGTGGAAGAGCTCAGTTTTACAGGCCCTGCAAAACTGTAAAAGGTCCCACAGGGCCCTGATGTCCTCCTGGAGCTCGTTCCACCAGTATGGAGCCGCCACTAAGAAGGCCCTAGATCTGGTGATAGCCAGTCTGGCATCCTTGGGGCCAGGGACAGTCAGGCGATTTTGAGTCCCTGATCTCAGTGCTCTTCTGGGAATGTGTGGGGAAAGGCGGTCCCTCAGGTAGGCAGGCCCCCCGGCCATATAGGGCTTTAAAGGTCAAAACCAGCACCTTGAAGCGAATCCGGTATGCTATTGGCAGCCAGTGCAGCTCCCTCAGCAGAGGCAGGATGTGCTCTCGAATAGAGAGGCCCATCATTCTGCGCTAGCATTCTGCACTAGCTGCAACTTCCGGGTTTGGGACAAGGGCAGCCCCATGTAGAGAGCGTTGCAGTAGTCCAATCTCAACGTAACCATAGTGTGGATCACTGTTGCCAGGTCATTGTGTTTGAGGAAGGGAACCAACTGCCTAATCAGCCGTAGATGGTAAAAGGCAAAGATGGTTGGCAGTGGCTGCTACCTGGGCCTCCATTGTTAAGGCGGCATCCAGGAGCACTCCCAGACTCCTGACCCTCGGCGCTGGCACCATGGCGCCCCACCGAAGGTCGGTAGTGGGATCCCTACCTTCGAACCGCTCCGAATCAGGCACAAGACCTCCGTCTTCATTGGATTCAATTTCAATCGGCTCAGCCTAAGCCAGCCCGCCACGTCCTGATAGCATATTGGTGACACCCAAGCCTGTGCCTCCGGGCTATCTGGGCAAGGGGGCGCATGTAGATGTTAAATAACATCGGGGATAACACCGCCCCTTGAGGGACCCCGCAGACCAGTGGGTACCTCTGGGACGTCTGCTCCCCTACCACCACCCTCTGTCCCCGACTTTGGAGAAAGGAGACGAGCCATTGTAAGGCAAGCCCCTGAATCCCATTGTCGGTGAGGTGGTGGATCAGCAACTGGTGGTCGCCAGTGTTGAACGCCGCTGACAGGTCCAACAACACCAGTGCTGCCGTACCGCCGCGATCCAGATGCCTTGAGGTCATCTGTGAGGGCGACCAGTGCCGTCTCTGTCCCGTGGCCTGGCCGGAAGTCAGACTGGAACAGGTCTAGCATGGAAGTGTCATCCATAAAGCTCTGCAACTGAATCGCTGCTGCTCCCTCCAGTAATTTGCCCAAATAGGGCAAATTGGAAACTGGCCGATAGTTGGCCAATTCAGCTGGGTCCAAGGATGGTTTTTTTCAAGAGAGGGCGGACCATCGCTTCCTTGAGTGCCCCAGGGAACAGCCCCTCAGCAAAGGACTTGTTGATAATATCCCTGAGGGAACCTCGCAGCCCCTCAGGGCCAGCTTTTATAAGCCATGAAGGGCACAGATCAAGGTTGCACATGGTTGGAGGTACCATTGAGAGCAATCTGTCGACTTCCTCAAGGCTGAGTGGACTGAAATAATCCAGAATGGAACTAGAAGGCATGGGGCCTCGAGTTCGCTCACTGTCTCAACTGTGGAAGGGGAGATCACGGCGGAGCAGCAGGACTTTATCTGCAAAATAGCTTGCAAATGCCTCACAGCCAATGTCCAATTCCCTAGCATTTGACCTGCCCTGGGGCAGCTCTGTTAATGACCGAATATTCTAAACAATTGTGCCGGGCGTGAGCTAGCAGACGCAACCCGTGGCCGCATGAAACACTCTCTTCGCTACTAGCTGCTAGCATCCTAAAATGGTGTCACTTCTTCCAGATCTTTTGTATGAGGTGTGTGGACAAGCCCCGGCGCCCAGCAAGGACTTCTATCAGATACTTGTGGATCGAATGAGCATAGTTTTTAGATGGTGGAAAATTTTGAAGTGAATTTCGTGAAGCAAGACCAGGAGAACTCAAATAGCCTATATCTTTGGACCAGGAACTCTGGATCATATCTTCAATTTGTGCCAGGGTAAATTTGATTTCCTGGCACGACTTCCTGACCGATTGCTTCTGTGCATCGTGGCCTATTTGGATCTTGAAGATATTTGCCGGCTTGCTCAAGTATCTCACAGATTTGAAAGGTTATGCAACTCTGATGCACTGGGGGAAATGATTGTGCAAAATTTGTGTGGTCATACTACTGAAGAAATGACAACACTGGCTCGTGAAATGGGCTGGAAAGTCCATTTTTAGCTAACAGGCAAAATACTTTCTCTAAAGAAGAAGGCCTAAGTCTCTGGGGTGAGCTGATCAGCTGGGACTCCCTTGCAAGGAATTCCCTAGGGAGTTCATTGCCGTGACAAAGTTCCCACAGTTGTAGATTTCCAGGTAAACCTGAGGTAGGTGATAGAGTAGTGCTTAATGCAAACCACCTGCAAATGAGCTCTAGCTTTGTAAGAATGTTACTTTTTCTCCCAGGAAACTCACTTAAAAGTGCTTATTTTCCCTTTGCTTGTTGAAAGTTACCCTAATTTCTGTTTACACTATCTTAATTTTCCTGCTTTTGTTAGTTGACAAATTGAGTGTTATCTGTTGGTATTCTCTTTGCTACCATTCCCCCCCCCCCTTTTAGAACAAGGGTTGCCAAATCCAGGATACCTGAAGAACAGCTTAGTGGCTTTCAGGGATATTTGTCCCAGATCCTCAATGTCTATAATTTATTATTTATTGACTTCATTTATACCCCACCTTTCTCCTTAATGACCTCAAAAAGTGGTGTACTTCCTGAGGTGATTTTGCCAGGAAGCAGACAGGGATAGTTGATGGCACTCTCTTAATGAGTCCACAAAAATCTGGAACAGACTCCCTGCTCAGGGCTCCCCCTCCGCTGAGTAAGAGCATATAAGAACACTAGCAAAGCAGGTTCCCTATTAAAAGATTAGGTTCAGGGTTTATTTAGTTAAAACATTTCTGTACTGCCCCCCCCCAATAGGGTCCCCAAGGCAGTGAGCATCAAAATATTAAATCTTTTCAACATTAAAACATTTAAAATAAAGTATAGCAAAGGTAAAGGTTCCCTTGCTCGAAAGCCAGTCAAAAGCCAAAGCCGAAGAGCCAGCGCTGTCCAAAGACATTTCCGTGGTCACCAAGGCGCACGGAACGCTGTTACCTTCCCACCGAAGTGGTACCTATTTATCTACTTGCAATGTGTGTGTGTGTGTGTGTGTATATATATTATTGTGTGTGTGTGTGTGTGTATTATATATATATAATGCCCTGACCTGGATAGCCTAGCCTGGCCCAATCTCGTCAGACCTTGGCAACTAAGCAGGGTTGGCCTCCAGGGTTGCTACACAGGCGTAGGCAATGGCAAACTACCTCTGAATGTCTCTTGCCCTGAAAACCCTATGGAGGTTGCCATAAGTTGGCTATATGTATGTATATATGTGTGTGTTAGGGTTGCCAGGTCCTTACTGTTTGCCAGCGGGAGCTCCAGGCTGCTCTCTTGGATCTCCCGGAAGTGACGTCATCATACTGGGCATGTCATGATGTCACCATAGAGTTTTTAGCTAAATGCTAGAGTGTCCCCTGCACGACGTGCCCAGCACGATGATGTTACCTCTGGGTGATGTCATCACGCCAGGCATGTCGGGCGTGGCGTGGCTCTTTGGGGGCGGAGCTAGCTGGCCGGCGGATAAGGGACCCCAAAATTGGGGGAACCTCTGCCCCCATTGGGGGGATAGCAACCCTACTGTGTATGTGTATGAAAAAACGTGAACAATGTGAAGAAATTCATTTTTTCTTTGGAGGTTTGACATGAGCAAAACCTCCTCTCTGAGTTTTAAAAGGTTTTTTTCTCTGGACAGAGAACAGGCAGAAAGGGGAGGAAGTCAGTTCAACAGCCTTTCAGGCTCACCTCAGCTACCTCTTAAGAAATACTAATGGGTCTAGCTAGAGACAGTGGGGTGGGTCAAGGTTTCCCCCTTCTCCAAGCAGGGAACAAAGTTGGAGGACTTCAGACTAGGGAGGCTCCAGGAATAATCTCCAGGGAGGAGCAGCAGGAAACACTTATCTGACCTGGGCTGATCTGGTCAGTAGGTGGGGAAAAGAAAGGTGATAAAACTCAGGGGAGCAGGGAGGAAGGTCTCTTTTCCTTGAATGCTGCATCCAGGAGAACACACAACCTCTCTCACTGGGAAGTCAGCCATTGACCATGTGCTCGCCTAAAGAGCTGTAGCAAGCTGCAAGGTAAAGGCAACTCTGTAGAGAATTGTAACTTTCTAAGCTTTTAGGAGCATATCCTATTTTAACATCTCATAGGTCATGTATAGAGAGAGGGACGGGATTTTCATTTTACCAATTTCTTTTGGATCCCTTGCTCAGTCTGGTGCTGTGCTAGAAGTATGTTTGTGAGCATTTTCTTTTTAATAAATGCTTTATAGCTTTTGGTGCTGGCAGTGGTTCTATGTACCACATAGACCTCCACAGCTTGGACATGCTATTTTAAAAGGAGCACCGGGGGAAGGCAGGCAGTTGGCCAGTGGCTATTCCTCCAGGGGCATACAAGGCTGTAAACTGTCTCCATGGTGACCTGGCACTGGACAGCAGGAGACACAGAGGCAAGGCATCAGAACTTGGAAAGGAAGCTGGGAGCCCTGACTCCCCAATGGGCAATTCTGTACAAAGGCAGGTGGTGGTAGTGGGCTACCTGAGAGTGGAAGAAAAGCCCCTCCAGAGGTGGAGAAAAACCTAGGAGGGCCGGGTGGAATGGGGCCTACAGGTCACAGCAGGAACGTTCCACCACAAACACACAAAACCACAAACAGGGAGGAGGGCCAGTAAAAGTTACTGGCAAATGAAACAAAGTATTCTGCCTGCAGACAAAAGGCAACAATAAAGGGAGGCAGATGAATCTCTCTGGGGAGTGAGTTCCAAGGTTTTGGTGCCACAACCTGAGAAGGCCCTTTCTTGAGTTGGCACTCATATAGCTTCAGATGGCGAGGAGGGGGGCACTGGAAGCAGGGCCTCTGAAGATGGGTGGAGTGGGTGGTACATTCATGTGGGAGAAGGCTGTCCTTATGGTATGCTGGCACCAAGCCATTTAGGACTTTAAAGGGCAATACCAGAATTTGGCCCAGAAGCAAACTGGGAACCAGTGTAGACGGAACAAGGCCCACTTCAGCCAACATTCTGGCTGCAGCATTTGTCTCCATGGTGACCTGGCACTGGACAGCAGGAGACACAGAGGCAAGGCATCAGAACTTGGAAAGGAAGCTGGGAGCCCTGACTCCCCAATGGGCAATTCTGTACAAAGGCAGGTGGTGGTAGTGGGCTACCTGAGAGTGGAAGAAAAGCCCCTCCAGAGGTGGAGAAAAACCTAGGAGGGCCGGGTGGAATGGGGCCTACAGGTCACAGCAGGAACGTTCCACCACAAACACACAAAACCACAAACAGGGAGGAGGGCCAGTAAAAGTTACTGGCAAATGAAACAAAGTATTCTGCCTGCAGACAAAAGGCAACAATAAAGGGAGGCAGATGAATCTCTCTGGGGAGTGAGTTCCAAGGTTTTGGTGCCACAACCTGAGAAGGCCCTTTCTTGAGTTGGCACTCATATAGCTTCAGATGGCGAGGAGGGGGGCACTGGAAGCAGGGCCTCTGAAGATGGGTGGAGTGGGTGGGTCACAGCAGGAACGTTCCACCACAAACACACAAAACCACAAACGGAGGAGGGCCAGTAAAAGTTACTGGCAAATGAAGCAAAGTATTCCGCCTGCAGACAAAAGGCAACAATAAAGGGAGACAGATGAATTTCGCTGGGGAGTGAGTTCCAAGGTTTTGGTGCCACAACCTGAGAAGGCCCTTTCTTGAGTTGGCACTCATATAGCTTCAGATGGCGAGGAGGGGGGCACTGGAAGCAGGGCCTCTGAAGATGGTACGTTCATGTGGGAGAAGGCTGTCCTTATGGTATGCTGGCACCAAGCCATTTACCAGAGTCCCTATCTATACCTTGTGGCTAATAGCCACTGATGGACCTCTGCTCCATATGCTTATCCAATTCCCTTTTGAAGCCGTCCATGCTTGTAGCCGCCACCACTTCCTGTGGCAGTGAACTTCCAGGCAGTCTTCAAGGGCAACCCCACATACAGCATGTTGCAGTGATCTAATCTAGATTTCTTTCTTGCAGACTTTGCATCACTACTTCAGAACTGATTGCCATTGCAAATACTGGAGTCTCTTTTTGAGTTTCTGTTTTCTTGTCCTATTTAGTAGCTATGGTGGTCTGATAAAAGAAATGGTTGGATCCTAACAGCTTTTTACTTTGCTGTCACCTGCTTCCCCTGCTGCCTGCAATCCTTAGGTGGTTTATATTTATACAGGTCCCATGAGCCCCAGAATACTCACTACAGTAGTCCAAAGGAGCCCCTCCTCTGTCTTTTGCTAGTAGGAACCCTATTTAGATCCAGTTGGATGAGTGTGCGTGCAGTAGCTGTGTAGATGGAATTTTGGCAGGTGCTGTGCATTGTACAGGATGGAGAAAAGCTGCACGCGTCTCTCCCCCCCCCCCCCCCCCCCAGTTACATGTACAGGAGCCTGGTCTTCTGCATCTGATCATAGCTATCAGAAGCGTGTTGATTTCTGCAGCTGAAGTGGGTCTGCTGCCTGGCATGCCAATCTGGAATCCAAAAGGAAAGATGTTGGGAGTTTCAAGTTGCTTACACTTCAGTCATTACAGAGTTAAATGTTGTTTGTTAGGAAACAGGATGTTACGTTACATAATGTATTCTACAGCGGGAAAGTTTGAGGGAGTTGCTTAGCCTAATGAAGTGACCTGGAACCTTTGTATTGGTCAACTAACAACTTGTTTGCAGTTACATGTACAGGAGCCTGGCCTTCTGCATCTGATCATAGCTATCAGAAGCGTGTTGATTTCTGTAGCTGAAGTGGGCCTGCTACCTGGCATGCCAATCTGGAATCCAGAAGGAAAGAGAAAAGGCCTCTCTAGTCCAGTGCTGGAATTCCACAGAGTCCCATTCTGACAGTAGCCAGCCGGTCTGCTCCGTTCGATCTGTTTGTTTAAAACCAACGATTGCCAGATGAACTGTAAAAAAAACCCCTTCAGAAATCATCATCCGATGTTTGCACAACATTTAAAAGTAAGCGGTCTCCAGCACAAAGGGTGGGATTTATCTCAGATTCCAAGCCGGTCTTACTCACTACCACTCACTCTTGCAGTCTTACTCACCACCACATGGCTTTTGTAGATGTAGAATCCATGATCTTGAGCAAACCCCTTTTTGGCGGGCGAAGGAGACTCTTTTCCACTGGCAAAAGAGGTGGTTGGAGATAGCCCTCTAAGATGCAGATAAACCAAAGTAACATCCTTTTTGCCAAATTGTGCCCACAAGCAGGGTTCCCTCTAAGCTGAGTTAGTGTGAGCCAGCTCACAGTTTTTTTAGCCTCTGGCTCACACATTTTTGTCTTAGCTCAGGAAGGAGCTAATCTATGCACCAGCCAAATCACTTGCTCACAACTTTGATGCAGGTAGCTCACAAAGTAGAATTTTTGCTCACAGGACTCCACAGCTTAGAGGGAACATTGCCCACAAAGTGGCCTCACATTCTTTTGCAGCCCGCAGGATTCCTGCCAAGGGGATACTTTCAGGTCAGGGGTCCCCACTGTGGTGTCCGTTGGCGGGGCGCAATGGGTGCCTGCTGACACCTTTCCTGGTGCCCACCAAGTGTTTTTAAGAATCTGGGCAGGACCAGGTGGGGCCATTGGAAATTTGATTGGCTGTGTAGATGTTTAAAAACACTGCTTTGGCAGCAGCTGCCGCCACAGCACAGGGATTTTCACAGTGTGACTGAAGGTGAGCTACAATAGCCATTTTTATTTATTTATTTATTTATTTGTTTATTTAGATTTTTACCCCGCCCTCCCAGTGAGGCCGGCTCAGGGCGGCTTACACAAACAATATAAAACAATGCAATGCAATAATGCAATATACAGTATAAAATCCATTAATACTCAAATTTAAAACCATAAATATAACAACATATTAAAGTGCTAGTATTAATTCCTTGGCGTATAGTCAGCTTCTTAATCCTCTTCAGATGTCCAAGGCGATTGGGTCGGGCTGTGATTGGGGGATCCAGGGGGTCGGGCTACGTCTTCTGCAGCAGCCATTTAGTGACTGGGCCCACCATGCTGTGTCAGAATTTGAAAGGTGTCCCCAGGCTCATGAAGTCTGGGGACTCCTGGTTTAGACGAATAACTCCAGATCGTTGTCTTTAGCAATCAGTGTAAACTATGTAGGAATATCTAGCTTCAGGAGCAGGTTTCCCAAAACTGCAGAGGCAACACCTTCTCTGTATATCAAAGTGACCATCTTTTACTAAGCTGGGGAAGTCAGGGATCATGACTATTTCCTCAGCGGCGGCCAGGGGTTGGGGTGAGGTTGTCTTAACAGGCCATCTATCTGTAAGGTGGCAGGTCTAGGATCACGGGGTGGTGGTGGTGGTGCGGGGGACTGAAAAAAGAAGTGGTCTGAATTTGGACAAGGAGAGTCAACCACTGCATTCATGCTTGCATCGGTAAAATACTGGAAGGCTTAGATGTGTTTGTCAGTTGACGTTTCTGCACCGCTATCAGTCAATTAAGAAACCCAATTGGGGCCCTGGGCACACGGGGCGGATATCGCGGGGGGGGGAGGCGTGGCTAATTGCCCCGGCGCAGTTTGATGCATGATTACGCGATCCGATGCGCTGGTGGGACAGCATGGGTCCTTCCCTCGGCGCCAGTGGGTAAACGAGGGACCGGAGGGGAATGCTGCGTGCTGGCGCGACTGCATCACAGGCGTCTGGAGGCAGCCCGTGGCAAACGTTTACTTGGAGGTACTAGTTTTTAAATCCGCATTGTCGGCGGTAAGCCACGGGTGCGCTCCACTTCCCAGATGTTGGGGTGTGATCGTGCCCGGATAATCTGCCCACCTTCTGTGCCTCTCCCACGGCAACTTTGCAGTGTGACCGGGGCCACAAAGATGTTTTTAAAAAGTTTTTGGTTTTCACACACAAAAGAGGAAGAAGGTCAGCAAAAAGTGCTTTAAATGGCACATGTGACATTGGTCAAAGAGCTGGGAGTTTCACAGGACAATCCTGTGCAGAGTTACTCCAGGCTATTGAAATTAGTGGGCTTAAATCTTTGGATAATATTGTGTTGTTAGATCAAGATGGGTAGCGATGTTAGTCTGTCTGTAGCACTAGAAAAGAACAAGAGTCCAGTAGGACCTTGGAGCCCAACAAAATATGCCACAGGGTATAAAAATATGTGGCAGGGTATAAGCTCATACCCTCTAAGCTGAGTTAGCGTGAGCTCGCTCACAGTTTTTTAGCCTCCGGCTCACACATTTTTGTCTTAGCTCAGGAAGGCTGGCTCCAGAGCAAACTGGTTTATGCAGCAGCCAAACTGCTTGCTCACAACTTTAATACCAATAGCTCACAAAGTGGAACTTTTGCTCAGAAGACTCCATAGCTTAGAGGGAGCATTGCAGCCGCCACATATTTTGTTAGTCTTTAAAGTGCTACTGGACTCTTGTTCTTTTCTGTTGTGTTGTTAGCTAACTAAGAACTAGGGTGCAGGCTGTATCCATGGGGGGG
>NW_015163112.1:506563-517611 GCF_001447785.1 Gekko japonicus | reverse complement strand
GGGGTGGTGGGGGTGGTGGTGGAAGGCGGGAAGGAGGGAGGGCGGAGAAGCGCGGCTCTCAGACAGGCGGGGGGGGGGCAGCATCTCCTCCCGCAGTGTGGGGGCCACACATCGCCCTGTGACCACGGGCGGCAGAGGGAGGCACGGCCGGAGCCGCGCGGCGCGTCTCCGTCTGCTACAGCAAAAGTCGGCGTGTCTGAAATGGAAAATGCAAAGATACCTCTCAGCGGGGAATTCACGCACAAATGGGGAGGGGGCAAAGCGCCTGCGCTTCTCTCTCACGCTCTCGCGCCGCAATCTCCGGCTCATTTCCCTGGGGGAGGGCGGCTTCCCCCGGGGATTGCTTTCCTCCGCCCTGGGGGGAGAAGGGGACTCGGAGAGAGGCATGGCCGCCCCTCCTCCCAAGGCCCGCGAGGCGGCTTCGGCTGCCAAGGGCCTCACGTGGCGGGGAGGGGGGCGGGTCGTCTCCTCCCGGCGCGCGACTGCACTGCAATTCCTCCGCAGGAGTTCCGCGTGTTTTGGCGCCGGGCCTCGCGTGCCATTTCATTTTCAGGAAATTATTCCTGGCCGGTCGGGAAAGAGCGACACATTTTCATGCAGCAGTGAAGCCTTTCCGTGCCTGCTGCGAGGCCAGGGTGATTGGCTGACTCCCGGCAGGCTGGGAAATCTCAAGCGCCCCCCCACCCCACCCCGAAAAGCACCAGGCGTAGAAGTAGAAAGCCGTGAGGTTCCGGGCGGGGTGTGTGTGTGTGTGTGTGTGTCTTACACTGGCGTAAGGGCCTCCCCTCACGATTTCCACCTCAGTATTGGATTTTCCCTTGTACCTCACAGCATTATCTTCAGTGAAAAGCACAAACGACCTACCCAAACCTGAAAATTACAAGACAGGTGAAGAAAATGGAGGTTTGGGAGGTGTTATGTTTGGGGGGTGTTATGTATGTGGACCGCCTCCAGGGGTCGGCGGACAGGCCAGAGCTGGATCCTGGATCCCCAAGCCCCAACCAATAGCCACCTTGGCGGGACATTCAAACCCTCCAATGGGAGTGGGGGGGTTGCTGGTGGATATGTATATAGTTGGTCCTGTTGGCCCTTAGAGTTAGTCTTGGTACAATAAATGTGTGCTACAGCATGTCATTGGAGTCCTCCATGTGGCGAACCCAGTACTTTTCGGGGGGGGGGAGGGGTTCCTTTATACTGGCTTAAGGGCCTCCCCTCACAATTTCCACCTCAGCATCAATGTTCCCTCTATGCTGTGGAGTTGTGAGCAGAAATTCTACTTTGGGAGCTACTGGCCTTAAAGCTGTGAGCAAGCGATGTGGCTCCTGCATAAATTAGTCTGCTCGGGAGCCATCCTTCCTGAGCTAAGAGAAAAATCTGTGAGCCGGGGGGCTAAAAAAACTGTGAGCTAGCTCACACTAACTCAGCTTAGAGGGAACACTGCTGAGCATTATCTTCAGTGGAAAGCACAAGCCCCCTTCCCTGCTGAAAACCATAAAGCAAGTGCAGAGCAGGGTCCCTGGAGGGGTTTCCTTTACACTGGCTTTAGGGCCTCCCTCCCCTCAGGATTTCCACCTCGGAGTTACATCTGGGGTGCTAGAACCGTTTTGAAAAAAATACAAGGAGAACACTTTTAAAAAGCGGTTTGTGAGATTCATGGACTGTGAATTGTTCCTTCCCCCAACTCAAGGCATGCGCCTCAAGGGAATTGCCATATTTTGGCCCCGGGCACACGGGCTGGATATGGGGGGGGAAGCGTGGGTAATTGCCCCAGTGCAGTTTGATCCACGATTATGCGATCAGGCACAGCACGGGTATTTCCCTCTGCGCCAGCGGGTAAACGAGGCACCGGAGGGGAATGCCGGCACGATCACACCACGGGCGTCTGGAGGCAGCCCGTGCAAACGTTTACTAGTATCTTGGAGGTACTAGTTTTTAAATCCACATTGTCGGTGGTAAGCCACGGGTGCACTCCACTTCCCAGATGTTGGGGTGTGATCGTGCCCGGATAATCTGCCCACCTTCTGTGCCTCTCCTGCGGCAACTTTGCCGTGTGACCAGGGCCTTTATCTCGCAATAACCCTGTGAGGTAGGTTATGCTATGAAAGAGTCACTTGTGCAAGAGGAGATTTGAATCGGGGTCTTCCAAGCCCCACCGTTTGCTGCCTCAGACTGGCCCATTGTGTAATTGCCCTTGCTCTTCTTTCCAAGCGACAGGGCACAGAAGCTTTTCAAAACTGGAATCGAGTTGGCCTTTTCTTCTTTCACACTGCTGACAAGCAGCTGTTAATTGGTATAGGTGTGTATGGGCAGGATAGTAAAAATTGCTGTGGACTAGAAAATTTTGTGAACTTTCTTGCAAGATTATACTCTACCATTGTTGTTATTCAGTTGCACAGTCAAGTCCGACTCTTTGTGACCCCATGGACCATGGACCACATCACGCCAGGCCCTCCTGTCTTCCGTCGTGCTCCGGAGTTTGCTTGATTTCATGTTCGTTGCATCGATGACACTGTCTAACCATCTCATCCTTTGCCGCCCCCGTCTTCTTTGACCTTCAATCTTTCCCAGCATCAGGGTCTTCTCCAGTGAGTGCTCCCTTCTCATTTGGTGGCCAAAGTATTTGAGCTTCAGTTTCATTATCTGGCCTTCCAGGGAACAGTCAGGGTTGATTTCTTTTAGGATTGACTGATTTGATCTTCTTGCAGTCCAAGGGACTCTCAAGAGTCTTCTCCAGCACCATAGTTCAAAAGAATCAATTCTTCGGCGCTCAGCCTTCCTTATAGTCCAACTCTCGCAGCCATACATGACTACTGGGAATACCATACTGGCTGGCAAAACACGTTTGACGTGATTTAAGTAGCATTTATATCCTGTACGCTAAATTTTAGAAAAACAGATTGGAAATGATAAAGAGGCAAAAAGACTCACAATTAATATTAGCTGTCAGTCTTTTATTGTTTCCAATTTATCTTTTTAATATAAATTTTATAAATTTATATTAATTGTGGTATTTTGTATATTTTAATAATTTTTGTTTTGTTTACATTGTAAGCCATCCTTGCATCTATGACACTGTCTAACCATCTCATCCTTTGCCGTCCCCGTCTTCTTTGACCTTCAATCTTTCCCAGCATCAGGGTCTTCTCCAGTGAGTGCTCCCTTCTCATTGGGTGGCCAAAGTATCTGAGCTTCAGTTTCATTATCTGGCCTTCCAGGGAACAGTCAGGGTTGATTTCTTTTAGGATTGACTGATTTGATCTTCTTGCAGTCCAAGGGACTCTCAAGAGTCTTCTCCAGCACCATAGTTCAAAAGAATCAATTCTTCGGCGCTCAGCCTTCCTTATAGTCCAACTCTCGCAGCCATACATGACTACTGGGAATACCATACTGGCTGGCAAAACACGTTTGACGTGATTTAAGTAGCATTTATATCCTGTACGCTAAATTTTAGAAAAACAGATTGGAAATGATAAAGAGGCAAAAAGACTCACAATTAATATTAGCTGTCAGTCTTTTATTGTTTCCAATTTATCTTTTTAATATTAATTTTATAAATTTATATTAATTGTGGTATTTTGTATATTTTAATAATTTTTGTTTTTTTTACATTGTAAGCCATCCTGAGTTCCGTAAGACAGAAACGTGGCTAATGAATGCTTTAAATAAATAAATTGATATCTATAGAGTAGCTTCAGTAGTATGCAATTCTTGTTCCGACACCCACTCAGTGAAAGGGGCCTTGCTTCCTCGCCCTGCCCTTCTGCACAATGGCTGGCCTTTGATGCAGGGGCCATTAATTTCTCAATAAACTATGTAGAGACATTTTTTTAAAAAAAAATTGCTTTATTTACATATCCCCTCTCTCCAAAATACAGCTCTAGCACAAGGAAGGAAAGAAGATCCAAGAAGGAGGAGAAACCTTCAATCCAAGTAAGTCAGTATTTGGGGATGGAGAAACCACAGAAACATGAAAGGGAAAAGGGGGAAGGGTATGAGGTAACCCTAACCTAGATGGCCCAGGCTAGCCTGATCTTGTCAGATCTTGGAAGCTAAGCAGGGTCAACCCTGGTTGATACTTGAATGGGAGACCACCAAGGAAATCCGGAGTCTATACACAGAGGTAAAGGTAAAGGTCTCCCTTGCTCGAAAGCAAGTCGAGTCCGACTCTAGGGTTGCGGTGCTCATCTCCGTTTCAAAGCCGAAGAGCCAGCGCTGTCCGAAGACGTTTCCGTGGTCATGTGGCCGGCATGACTAAACACCAAGGCGCACGGAACGCTGTTACCTTCCCACCGAAGTGGTACCTATTTATCTCCTTGCAATTTCTTGCTTTCGAACTGCTAGGTTGGCAGGAGGTAGGCAATGGCAAACCGTCTCTGTTCCTCTCTTGCCTTAGAAAACCCTACAGGGTCACCATACGTCTGCTGTGACTTGCAACACTTTCCATCCATCCATTTGGGATTGGGGCAGCACTTTCCATCCATCCATTTGGGATTGGGGGACAAAGTTTATGATCAACCACTCTGTCTATTGAAGGGCCACTATGTGGAAGGGGTGGACTAGAGTGCATTCCACAAAGAGGGCTATTGGTACATGCTACATTTTCCCACCCACTACTCCCTCCATACTTTGTGGGTCAGCGAGCGGAGAAAAAAAATTGACTAGGTGCTGATCCCTGGTAAATTTATAATTATCGTATGGCATTATGTGTAGAATAGCCAGGAGATCCTAAGATTGTCCAGTAGCCATAAGTTCTAGCTCTTTAGTGTTATGCACCACTAGGTGGCGAGCGAGACTTGTTTTTAAGGCAAGAGGCTTTTCAGAGGTGGTTTGCCATTGCCTGACCCTGTGTCATGACCCTGGTATTCCTTGGAGGTTGCCCTTCCAAATATTAGCCAAGGTCTGCCCTGCTTAGCTTCCGAGATCTGACAGGATTGTGCTAGCCTGGGCTATTGAAGTCAGGGCTGATCCCTGCTGGATGTCACTTATTCTGATTTTGGTTTTCTCCCAACCTGGTTTTGGCAATCCATGTAAACTGAGATCAGGGAAGAGATGACAGAAGGGAGAAAGCCTGGACTGAAAGAAATGGGCATGGGAAGAATATAAGGTAGGGGAAGAAGGAATAGATGATCATTGGAACTGTTGTTAACCACAGGAGGGGGGAAAAGACAGGTACTCACACTGTACCTCTCTTTTCCCTCTTCTGCAGTTATTTTATTTATTTATTTATAATTTGATGTCTAGGCTGCCCTCCCCGCGAGCGGGCTCAGGGCAGCTAACATCAGGGCACACATGCCAAATACATAAAACAAGATAAAAACACGAGTTAGAGCAGCTCCTTGGGCAGTTTCTATCAGGGAAACAGTGGCTGCGATCACACGGAGTATTAGCCACGCCACAAAGACGGAAGATAGGCGGATTTTCTGGCCGCGATCATATCGCAACATCTGGGAAGCGTAGAGCTCCCATGGCGAACCCGAGGCTTCCCTCCGAAAATGCGCCGTAAAAAACTAGTACCTCTGAGGTACTAGTTTCCGGAAACCTCGGGGCAAGGGCTGGCGTCTGATCACGTTTCCGGTGGTAACTCGTGGCATCCGGCGCCCGCCCATGTCCCGTCGCGAAGGTTTCCCCCCCCCAAGTCTCCATGGGATGCGCACAGACACCCAACGGCACATGCGCACACTTCGGTTAGAAAAAAAACACAACCCTTGCCGCGCCGCTTCTTTGCCGCGCCGCAGGAGTGAGGTATGATCGGCACCTCCCCCTGGACCACAGGACGTTGGTGGGAGGTGTGATCCGGCTGCCGCGCGGTAGTTCGCTCCAGGGCAAACAGCCACGCCTCCCCCCCGCGATATCCGGCCCGTGTGACCAGGGCCAGTATGTCTGCCCCAGACCAAATGACGGGTCCCTGTAGCTGTATTTTAGCATTAAAGGTGGCCCTCATAGTAGGTTTGTATATGTTTTATTAAACTACTATGCGGTAACTATTCTTAAATCTATTAGTATCTAAGGTATATAAAGTATGTAGTATGTGAAGAAAATTTTCCCCTTATTGTGTTTAATGAATGCAACCAGAATGATCTGTTCTAAACTTTTGGAAGACGTGTCGTAAACTCTGTAAAAACGATTTGGGAGAGAATGAAATTACATTTTTAAAACAGAATTAAAAAGGTTATTTTAAATAACCTGTCAGTGAATGAACTTTGGCACTTCATTTATTCAGTACATAAGATTAGAGTATGAACTAGATTTCTGGTGGGCACAATTTTTAAAACAGCTTTTCTTGTTCTAGATTAGAGAATGGCACTCATTGTCCCATCATTTTTTTAAAAAAGGAAACTTAAAAAAAAAGGTTTTCACTACTTAGAAAACTACTTAGAAAAAAAAATTATTGTGTAGTTGTTGTTGGTGTTTCTCAGGCAGAAGGATTTCAAGTAGGGTCTTGAAGGTGATTTTACTTCTTATTATCTTGTGTAGCTCTTTGGAGTGTTCATATCTTGTTGCTACCCCAACAACAGCACTGTACGTAGATCAATAGTATTCTTTCCATTTCACAGAGGCTGGAAGAGACAGTAGCTTGTCCAAGGCCATTGACAAAGTTTGTGGAAGAAGTGGATTTTCTGATTCTTAGGTCATTCTCTTAACTACTACATTACTCTCACCCTGACACAAGCTTTTAAAATCACCACCTTGCTTTTCTTGAGCCTGGTCTCCCATCCAGTCCAATCGCCCTCGTACCTACTAAAAACAAATTTTAAAGCAGACCCCTAACTGAACACTTCAGTCCAATTCCAGTTCCTTCAGCTAATCCTGTGGTAGGAGTCCCTTGAGCAGCTTGCCAACATATTTTCACACACGACCCCTTCCTGTTTTGCATTCCAAGAGCCACATGCCCAGGTGTGCAACCAAGGGCCTTTCCCCCCACCTACCTCCATTTCACAGATACAGGGTCCCACAGACATAGCTCCATGGCTTTAGAAGTGATTTTGCTCCTCTCCAGCAGGGGGCAGTGCTGCAATTCTCTTACGGAGCAAGATGCGTTTAAGACAGGTATGATCAACCGGAGACTGTGAGCTTGATCGTGGGAGCACACGCAGGGTAGCACGTACCAGCAAACAGCTCCTCTGATGCACCACCGTCTCTCACTAGGGTGGCCCTGAAAGCCCTTTGGCTTCTACTCTCCCTGTGTATAACCCAGTGCTGTTTGGTGGTAAGTGGATCAGCACCTATAGTATATTTAAAAAAAACATAGTTTGGGATTATGTATATACTTCCAGAGGGGTAAATCACGGGCTATAACTGCACTTGGTAGACAGTACTAATGTAGCCTCTGGCCAGGTATTAGCTTTATACTTTTCTGCTTCTGTTGGGGAGAGGAGCAGAGAAACAAATACCTTAAATAAATAATGAATCTTTCTCTATACACCTCTTTGGTCTTTAGTGTAGCAGCTCAGGGAGTCAGTTTGTTGGTAGATGAAAGGCTGGATTTAGCCTGATGGCTGGACCCCCCCCCCCCTTTCCCATATATATTCTCCAAAGAGCTCCATTTTGTCTTTGAAGAAACCTGGAGAGGTAGTGACTGAGAGAGGTTTGACTGAGAGAGGTAGGGACTGGCCCAGCATCAGGGGGCTTCATGGGGATTTGAACCCATCTCCCCAGTTAGAATCCAGCCATTGCATCCCACTGGCTATTTTTCCAGTTTCTCTCTTAAGCCTTCTGGCCTTGGTTGTACACACACACCCTTTACAGCAGTGCTGTTTGATGGTTTGTGCAATGTTTCCCCCTTCCTACTGGTGATATGGTGACAGTGACATTCATGAGCACATTGTTCCATGTGCCGTTGTGGTTGTTACCAGGACTGCTATGTGCACAGCATGTAGTAATAGTAGCAGTAGTATCAATAATAATATCAAAATTCTGTGCAGAAGTAGCGCAGGTTCTGTCTCCCCCCCCCTCCCCCCCCCAATGCCGTGACTAATAAACATGCAAATTAAATTATTAATTTTGTTTATTTTTCATAATATAGTCTATTCTGTTTGTGTTGCTTCTGGGAAGAGGGATTTAATCCTAGCTCAGGAAAAGTTGTTTCACCCATTTCTCTCTCCGTTCTCACCAAAATGGCCTTCCCGTCCTTAAGGACTAGAAACCTGTATTTTTAAAACACGGATTATGAGATCTGCAGCATGCTGAATTCTGTGCCCAGCTGCAAGTTCTGTATATGTGCGGTACCTTTACAGAATGCACAGAGTCCCTAACTGTAACTGTTGTTAAGTATTATGTGCTTGGCCATACATGCCAGGTTTACCAGAGTTAGCATCTCAGCTGGCCCTTCCTTGTAAATTCTTACCTGTGGCGTTCCCATAGCAGCAGGTGCTCTCTCTCTCTTGCTATGCCCTTGGCTGTTTCTGAGCAGCAGACGTACGTTCACCAGAAACACATCCCATTCCACAAGCTGTTGCAGCAAATTTACAGCCTGTCCTAAGCAGCCACCTAGGATCACCCACTGGGAGGGATGGCATTCAGTAGACACAGGACTGGCCTTTAAGATGCCCCACTCCTCCACTTGCACCTGGCTGGATGACCTTGGGCAAGCCGTGGTTCTGATAAGAGCTGTCCTTGAAAAAGAGCAGTTTCTGTCAAGAGCTCTCTCAGCCCCACCTACCTCACAGGTCTGTGGTGGGGTGGGGAAGGGAAAGGAGTTTGTAAGCTGCTCTGAGACACCTTTGGGTAGTGAAGGGTGGGGTATAAATCCAATCTCTTCTTCTTCTTCAGTGCGATTCTTGTCACTGTGCCTGCTGTAACCAAACCTAGATGGTTGCAGGGTGTGCCGTTTGGATTCTGGAGCCCAGAATGTACATCCTGTCATGCAAACTTCATTCTTTAAGGAGCTGTTATAGGAGACTGTGTGATAACGACAGCTAACCTGGACAAGCGCACAGAAAATGGTCAACCTGTGGACATGCACACAAGACCCAGAATGGCCGGTTCCCCGTGCACTCTCGCCACCCTTTGGTACTCTCAGCCAGGATGCTTAAAGAGTCCTTGAGGAATGATTCCCCCCACACACACACAGCGCCTTCAGCACATGCTCATCACCCCGCTGGAGATTCTGATCTGTGTTACTGACTTCAGAATGAATCCCACGTACACAGAATTCTTTCACTTATAAACGCTAATCATTAACCTGGAGTTAGTCCTGGACACTCCATTTATATCACAACACGGCTTTACTGGTTAACCCTTTAGTTACCCTGTTTTTCCCCCCAAAAAAGCTCTGTCTCCAGGGGACCCTTTGCACCCCCACCATGGAACCCCTCTGCATTTCTGCACCCTAGAACAAGTCTGCTGACCATTGATATCGCCTTGACAAACTGCCCCTGTGTCCCCAGGGCAAACCACATGAACACTTGAAGCTGCCTTATGCGGAATCAGACCCTTGGTCCATCGAAGTTAGTGTTGTCTACTCAGACCGGCAGCGGCTCTCCAGAGTCTCGGGAAGAGGTCTTTCACATCACCTGCTGCCAGATCTTTTACCTAGAGATGCCGGAGATTGAACATGGGACCTTCTGCATGCCAAGCAGATTCTCTACTACTGAGCCATGGCCTCCTGCTTCTCCTTGCCTGTACACTGAGAAGATCAGCAGGATGGTGACGTGAGGTCACTCAGCAGTAGAGTGCGCTCTTCGGCCACCTTCAGAGATCCCGTACCCACAAAAGCTCTCCTTTCCCTTTGCCCTCCACCTTGGGACTAGCTGTGCACCCCCACTGGTCTTGCCCTCCACCCTGGGACTAGCTGTGCACCCCCACTGGTCTGGGCATTCATGCAGCATGGCGTCCCCTCGCTGGTGAGGCTACAGCCATGGCTCCTCCTCTTCTTGTCATGTGACTCTGATGTTGCTTGACTTCCCGTCATGTGTTTGCAGCTCAGTAGGTACCATACTGTTTTTTTAAAAGTGGGTCCCAGGTTTGGAAAGGAGAAAGGCTGCTGTTGTAGTGGTTAAGGCAGGACTGTGACTGGTGTGTGTGTGGGGGGTAGGGGTCTGGGTTCAACTCTCTACTCTCCCACGAAGCTCAGTGTGTAACCTGGTGCGAGAAGTTAACATTTAGCCTGGCCTGTCTCACAGGATTGTTGTGAAGTTAAGAGGAGAGACGTTGTATGTATGTATCACCCTGAACTCCTTGGTGAGAAGGAAGGTAAGGAAGTAATATAAATAAAAGCCTTGCTCTGTATTTGCAAACCTTTAGGGGAAAATTGTAACCTCGAACGCAGGTTTTATCTGTAGCTGCTTGTGAATTCTCAGCCTGCCCATCTTTTGAGCACTTTGAATCCACCCTGGCTGTGAGCACAGGAAAGAGCTTTTCCAGGGGAAACCGTCCACATTAAGTAATCTCAAGTGAACTAATGCTGAGTGTGGATGGTGTGATCTTTAGAAGCCAACCCTTGCCCATTATTTCCCCTTTTCCTGTGGCAGACTACAACTCCCATGGCCCCTTGGGTGGGAGGGGGCGCAGTGAGCATGCCCAGCCTCTTTGGTTCTGCTTCCCCCTCCCTGCCTGCCTCTCTCTCCCTCTTCTGCATCCTCCCACCCTCCTCTGCTGCATCAGCACCAGCCTCTCTCCATCCTTAGAGCATCTTTCTCTTCCCAGCTTGGCTGAGCGAGGAAGCTCAGTTTTATCTCTTGCTGCAGTTACCCGTACCCCCCCTCCCCCTCCAATCTTCTCCTCCACCACCCCAGAGAAGAGGGGTCCACGCCAGCCACCGTGTCTGTCTGCCGTGCCACAGGGAGGGGGGGGGAGAGCAAACCGACTGAGGACCGGCACCCTCACGAGGAAGCACAATGAAAGACCGTACCCAGGAGTTGAGAACTGTAAGATTCTGTTTCTTTTTTTCCTACTTCCAGCGCGTGCCTATGGTCTGTGGCCTCCCAGCCCTCTCCTCTACTTCTCCCACCCCCCCACCCCAAATGATAAACGGAAGGGGGGAGGTTAAGCAGTACCCTTCGGAGATATTTCTTTTCTTCCCTTCAAATCTTCGGGGGGGGGGGGGGGTG
>NW_015163112.1:504247-506409 GCF_001447785.1 Gekko japonicus | reverse complement strand
GGGGGGGAAATACTTGGTTTGGTGGGTGGGGGTGTTCATCTTTCAGTAGCCTGGGAAAGGCTGAGGTTTAGCTTTCCAGCCAGGTAATATCTATCATCTGGAGATGAATATACGTGTAACTGAATTGGGTGCGCACGGAATTTTAATAGGTCGTTTTTATTGGGTTAATAACTCTCTAAGATATTAAGGCTGATTATGTTACTTATTTTTTTTTGAGGAGCAATTTGGATGAAACCCTCATTCTGAACCCCCTCCCCAGCCAACGTATGTCTGGAGAATTGGGGGGGGGGGTTGAGGAGGAGGTGGGAACACAGCTAATTTTTATAGGTCATTCAATCCCTCCCCTTCTTGAGGAGGAGAGGGGGTTGGAGGGAAAGGAATAACTCTTAAAGCACTCCAGTATTTCAGGAAGTGGGGGGGCAGGATGAGGAGGAGCCTGGTTTCCCTCCCCAGCTTCCTTTGGAATGTCAGTTTGCTGGGAGAAAAGTTAGCATTGATAAATTCCCTTTATCTCCCCTCCCCCCCTTTGGGGTGGGCTGAAGGCTGAGTCAAATTGGAATTGATGGATTCTGTCTGGGGGAGGGGGGGAGGAGAGGCTTTGGGGGCCAAAGGGAAGGGGGAGGTTATATATCCCAGTTTGTTAATGTCATTTTCTGATTAGCATGGAGTGATTGCTCCTGTGTATGATAGAGGGCTGAGGAGAGGCCATCTGAAGTAATTTTCAGAAAGCCCCCCCCCTTTGTAAGAGGGCATCATCTACACACACCACTAGTCTCCCCTCCCCACCCCTACTTTTTCTGCTTTGCTGGGATCCGGTGCAACTCTGAGATTTCTGTTTTAAGCCTGAAGACTCACCGCAAATGTTGCCTCTAGGTTTTCTCTTGCTCCCTCCCAGCCTTCCCTCTTGTCATTGCCCCCCCCCTTCCCCAGGGGATGGAGTCATTCATATAAAACGTAAAGCAAACGAGGTGGGGGGGAGCTTCGCTGTGGCCACAGCAGGGGAAGTGGGGTGATGGAGTGGGGGAGGGGTCCACTTCCTGGGATCCTTCTGATTGCTTGTTGATGCCAAGCTAGGATGATTAGTGATTTGGGGAGGGGAGATTAAAGTTGGGTTTGGTATTTTTTGTGTGTTCGGTATTGATTAAGTTTAGTTAGTGCTATTTTATTTCCACACTTAAAAAATAATCTTGTCCAAACTGAAATTTTTGACAGGGTTTTCTGTTAGGTATTCTAGTCTGTTTTACCCTCTTGCTATTTCTTTCGGGTCAGTTTCAGTGTCTTCTGTGCTACTGTGAGGAATATATGCTTTTTAGTGTGTGTGTGTGTGTGTGTGTGTGTGTGAGAGAGAGAGAGAGAGAGAGATCCCTGTGTGGCTGTGTGTAGGAGACAGGATTTGTCTTGTACCTTCATTTCTGTGTGTGTCTTCAGTGCTGAACCTCCTCTCACAAAATATGAAGAAATTTTGGGGGGAGGGTTGAAATATTTTCCCATGAGTGGGGTGGAGGAATAACCTCTCCATTACTCAATTCCTTTTTCTTTCTTACTTCTTTTCTTCTTTCCCCGCCTGTTTGGTGTGCATTTGTTTGTTTAGTGCCAAAAGAATCTTTGCAGAGCGTTTTGTGTCAAACCACTTTCCCAAGATCGAAAAGAGAAAACAAAAAAAACAAACAAACCTCAAAGCGATGTAATTGCAACCCTGGTGAAATAATCCAGTGACCTTTCCAAGGCTTGGTAGATTTCCCCCCCTCCCCCCCCTTTTGCCCCCTTTGAGATATGCTTTTCATCAGAGTGGAGGATACAGAGAGAGACGCTTAACAATCACCATTCCAAATGCTTCCATCTGCAGAGACAGCAGAATCCAGCAATTCTCCCCTCTTTTTAAAACTAGGATGGGGGGTGATTCAAGGCAAATACAGCAAACAAAAATAGAAATCTTGGTTTTTTTAAAAAAAATCACATATTTGCAGATTCTCCCTCCAAATCTGCATGGATAAATACAGAAAATTGTTGATGTATATACAGACACGGATCCTGGGAATATCCTTTAAGTGGATGTTGATAGGGCAGGGTGGTGTGCTGAGCCCTGATTCAGAGACTGAAAGCAAAGAAAAACACCTTATCTCCCCCCCCCCCCCCCCCCCAAAATCTTCTTTTTCGCCACT
>NW_015163112.1:429601-504221 GCF_001447785.1 Gekko japonicus | reverse complement strand
TCCTGCTTATCCTTCTGGCTGGGCAAGAGAAAAAATGGCATTGCTTTATCGTTGGCGCATTGTGCGTTGGAGGGGGGGTTATGATGGAGGAGACGGTTTTGCTGCAGGAGCCAAAGGCTTGTGTGTATCTGTGAGTGTGTGTGTATCTCCTCTCTTTTTCTGTCCCACCCCCTCCACCTCAGTGTTGATAACGTTGGCAGCTGAATGCAGTGGGAAGAGAAGACACTCACAGACACATACAGATATACATATGCAGAGACATGGGGGAGGAGGGGGGTGGTTATAAAAGCAGGTGTGTTGGCAGAAGGGAGGGGGTGTTGATACCCAGTGTGGTGGCAGCTAATCCTGGGGGTGGGGGTTGAGGAGCCGGGGAGGAACCCGCAGCCCTTAGGCGAGGTGTGTAAGCTTGGGGGGGGGGGAATCTTGCTATCGTGATCTGGGATTTAAAGCCCACAGAAGTAGGGGGTGATGATTGCTTTGCTTTGCAATTATGGTTCACCGGAGGGATGGGGGTGGGAACACGGCCCTCCTTGCAAGCCTATTTGTTTATCTCTTCAGTATTTTAGGCCACCCAGGCTCCACTGGGGAGGAGGGAAAGCAACACTACGTTCAGGCACATCAAAGAGGGGGGGAAAACACAGAGCTGGCACGAAACCTCGTTGCTCACTTATTGTGGCCTATACTTTAGCCAACTGAAGTATGTGTGTGTGTGTGTGTGTTTAAAGAAAAAGAAGAAAGGTCTTTGGAAAAGGTGCTCAGGTTCAGGCTTTGGTGAGTCCCCAGAGCGGGGGAGTCCAGTAGGGCACCTGCAGGTGGAAGGATGCTGCGACTGGTTTCTTAAAGTGTCTGAGGAAATGGACCCCGAAAACAGAGCCATTCTAGAGGCCCCTAGACCCACCACACTCCCTTTACCCAGATCCTGGCTATTTGTTAAGTGTTGGCGGTGTTTTCGGAGCTCCGCAGAGTGTGCACAGATGCCTTACTGGACACATTAAACTGTAGGCTGGGAAGGTATGGAGGTTAAAGTGTGAGGTGTGAAGCTGAGGCTGGGAGAGTCAGGTGGAGTTGCAGGTAAGGTGAGCTGAGGAAGGATTTTGCTGAAGGTCTGGAGGAGAGATGTGAAGGAGGAGAGGAACTGAAGGCTGTTCTGAGTACAGAGGGGAGTGTGGGAGGAGGAACCAAAACACAGATTCTTCAGCAGGTGGAGATGTATAGGAATGAAAATTAGGAGGCAGAGGTGGGTGGAGGGCGTTCAGAATTGAACTCCTGTCTTCCAGTTCATCGTTACAAGCATTCCCCCCCCCCCATCAGTGGGGAGGGAGGTGTCCTTACTAAGGATTAGAGAGTGAGAACAGGGCAGTGGAAAACAAATGATTGCATAGCTGAGGAGGGAAGGGAAATGGCAGACCTCCCCATAACTGGTTCATTAGTTTACTTTGTATATTGTAATTTTAAAAGAGAACGATGTAGGCAGACCACAAGAGAAGCAAAGCACATGTCTGTCTTGGTATCCATTTGCTTTCCAGCATTCGAAATGGGGGTTGTACCCCAATTCAGATTCTACCTCTGCTATGCACATAATAGGTGGTATTTGGTAAACTACCCCCCCCCTTCCGAAATATAATAGAAATATTGACTTTCCTTACAGAATTGTTGTATGAATTGCAGACATATTTTATGTACGGTGGTTGAGGCACTCAAAAACACTACATAATGCTGTTGTTATTTATTTATTAGATTTATACCCCGCCCTCCCCTGCGCGGTGGTTGTTATCCGATGCCACTCACCAAAATTTATCACCAAGTGAGGATCTGAACTGAATCCCCAGTCCAAGTTCCTTATTGTGTTTATAATATGCAACACTGGTTTGGAAGTCTCTACTCCAAACGCTCCTAAAAGGCAAATGCAGTAGGGGTGGGAAGGATGTTGTTTAGTTCACTGTAAACTATGCTATAAGGTAATAGAGTCAAATTGAGTCTCATACTCCTTCCTGCACCCCAGCCAAAACATGAAAAGGGCATTTTTGTGAAAACCTCGTATCCTAAATTCCAAATTCCATTCAAGTTGTGCAGCAATGCATAACTGCAACTTAATTCAGCAGAATTTTACCCACTGTTGTTCCTTAAGGAAGGAAGGACAGAGTGTTCTCAGCACCCCTCGGAAATCCCCAGTGTTCCTTTGAGGGAGGAGTGAAAGCCATGACATTTCAGCTGATTTAAAAGCCACTTAAACGTGGCATGTAGATAGTGCCCGAAGAAAAGACATGGCCATTTTCCAGATGAGTTGTTAACCTGTGGGACTCATTGCCACAGAACAGAAGATATGAGCTGGCAGAAAGAAAGAACAGTCACTCTTTGGCTGCGGTCACACGGAGCATTAGCCACGCTACAGAGACGGAAGATAGGCGGATTTTCCGGGCGCAATCACACCGCAACATCTGGGAAGCGTAGAGCTCCCGTGGCTAACCCGAGGCTTCCTGCCGAAGATGCGGCGTAAAAAACTAGTACCTCTGAGGTACTAGTTTCTGGAAACCGCGTGGCAAGGGCGGGCGTCTGATCGTGTTTCCGTTCGTGGCATCCAGCGCCTGCCCATGTCCCGTCGCAAAAAGGGTCCCCCCCCAAGTCTCCACGGGATGCGCACATGCACCCAATGGCGCATGCGCACACTTCGGTTTAAAAAAAACACACAACCCCATTTGCCACGGCAGCAGCACCTAGCCATTGCTGCTGTGATCGCGCTGCGCCGCTTCTTTGCCACACCACAGGATTGTCCTGTGATCGGCACCTCCCCCCGAACCACGGGACGTTGGCGGGACGTTTGATCTGGCGGCCGCACGTTAGTTTGCTCCAGCGCAAACAGCCACGCTTTCCCCCCACTTTTTCCGGCCTGTGTGACCTGGACCATAGTTGTTTAGTGCTGTATATTTCTTGCCAGGAAGACGGTGATAAAAGGAACCAAGGTATAGGAATTTGAGAAGAGAGGGATTTGCAAGGATGAATGGAGCTGAAATCTCAAGTATTCCCCTGTCTAACTGTTGTGAAGCACCTTGGGTGTTTATAGGAAGGGCTGGTGAGATTATCTACTAAAAAAGACCAGTCTGTGGACTGCTTGGAAGTCCCGCTGTCTCCTCTACGCAAGTCTTTCTCCTCAAACCCAGATTTTTGTGGGGAGTTAGTTATGTTTCCCCCCACTATTTAAGGGGGGAAAGTATTACAACCGCCTACTAACCAAAGTTCTCAAAGCACCTTGCAAAAATTCAAGCAACTGGTACTAAAATAACACAAGACTCAAAGATAAGAATAGCAGCAATACCAGTTGATTGGTTTGTAAGTTAAAGAGCAAAAACGTTCAGGTGTTTTTACCAGGCACCTAACATGAGTCCAAGAAGACACCCAAGGGATCCACATGGGGAGGAAGTCCCACAGTTGAGGAGCCACCACTGAGAAGGTCCTTTTGGGGGGGGGCATCCCCCTCTTTATTATTTTGTTGCAGGCCTGACCCCAGACAGGTTCTTTGATTAATGAGCTCCATCACAAGCTAAATGCCTGCCAACACTTACCTCCTCAGCACAATTTGGTGTGTGAATACACTGTTTTTCATATGCTGTTGTGAGTTGATCTGTTTTGCCTGTTTTGATTTCTGATGTGTTTGTTTCTTTTATGCCACTGATACATGATCTATACACAGATGGCGCAAAAATAACATCCAGAGTTGCATAAATTTAATGGGAAAAGTTCTGCACGGGAAACATAGTGCAGAACTAAGAACTCATGGGTTTGAAATCATCCCTAATTACTTGCCACCTTTCTGCATACATCTGTAGAAGTCACTTGCAGAATCTCATTAAACTGAAATGCGGGGAGGGGACCCCAATGTAGTTTACAGAAGAACTCTTTTGTAGACACTTAACAGCCATTCTTGCTTCCTGTATTATGACAGTCTATTTGTAAGCATAATCCAACACTGTATCTACCCTGGACTCCTTTTAAAAAAACATATTTAAAAGATTTCTACCCTGCCTGGCTCCAGTTGATCTGCAAGATGACTTATACATATAAAGCCAGAAGACAGCTCTAGCATAATAAAACATTAATTCTCTTCCACCAATAGCAAACAGATAGACCCCTGTTGAATATGTGTATCTTAATTATAGTGCCATCACAAAAAAGGCCCTGTTTAGTGGCCACCCAGAGGGCTTTGATTACAACCTCAGCAAATGACATTCATATAAATTAGGCGATCCTTTGGAAACCCGGGTTCTATCTGTGCATATTCATTTGTTCTCTTATCAGTCCATCTGACTATCGTGACTACTAATTTTTTTAACATCAGTGATGATGGTAGATGCTATAGAGCAGAGAATGCCAAACTATTGGAAGGACAGGGAAGGTGCTTCAGAGAGTGGTCCACACAAAGTAACCCCTTCACTTACAAGCACCATACAAAATCCAAAAGTGAGAAGAAATATTTCAGTTCAGGCATAGAGTTTAGTAGCACAGCACATGCAGAAGGTCCCGGGTTCAATCCCTGGCATCCTCAGTTTCCAAAGATCTTGGGTACAAAATACTCGTGGATTTACTGACTGCAGGACAAGACAACTGTATAGATGTAAACTGAAATTATTTTTTCAGTGGAAGCCGTTTACCAGACCTTAATCAAAACTGGATAGAGGCCACCATGGGACAGATCATACTTTGGGGTCTTGTGAACTGCCGTGTTGGCCGTCCCTGCTGGAAAGAACACCAGAATGATACAATCCCTACCCAAGGATGTTTATGACCAGGGTAATATATAATCGCTTATGATGAGCTACAGAATCCAAAAGTGAGAAGAAACATTTCAGTTTCTTACAATGGGGTTAGTGGTATTGCGCAGGCAGAAGCCTCTTTTCCACTTCTGCTCTTTTAAATCTTGCTGTTGTATGATTTATGCAAATATGCATCTACTGGGTGATTTTATGTTAGTGTGCCGCTACTAGTCCTGGTGAGAGGTCTGATGCTGTGGAACACTGTAGCCCAGGCCCATAGGGACAGGGGGCATCTTGGGGCCTGGTCCCCCAACTTACTACCATGGCCCCCTGACTTCCAATGTTTTATTTTATTTGTGGCAGAACCTTGGAGGGGTGTAGGGTTGTCTGTGCAGGGTGCCTCCCGACTTATTTAAGGTCCCCCAAATAAAAAATCCCGGCTACGGGCCTGCTGTAGCCCTGTTCTCGAATTACTAGACACCCTAAGCAGCTTCCTTTTAGGCTTCTGAGATCTTTGTCAGCTGCTCCCCGTGCACTTTCAAGCCTGACTTTCCACCTTAAGGACTAGAAGCATGCAGGGGAAGTTTGTAATGAAAGATAACATTTCTCTGAATATTGAATCTTGTGTCCTGTGTTGAATGACTTGATTGTCTGGTCCAACTGCAAAACTGAAGGATGCACATTACCTAGCTTGACGGAGGAGGGGGGAGTATTTCTGAAGAGGAGGGTTCTCGTCTATTGATAGAACCATCTACATACGGTCTTACCTGTTTGATGCCATCCATTCCCAGATCCTTCCTTCCCTCCCTTGCGCGTGTGCATGTGTCCACATTTGTGGCTGTAATCGATACATGTACACTGCTGTTTGCAGAAGCAGCCGTCTCTTCTAGCAAAGCCAGTGGATTCTAAACAGACGTTACATCTTTCCAAGCCCACTGACTTCAGTTGACTTAGAAGGGCGTAACTCTGCTTAGGATTGCGTCGTAAGTTGTGCAGCCACCTAAAATTGTCCAGAGCTTTGCTTAAACAATGCGAGGCTTTAAAGTGGTCATGTGTTCAGACCATCTGGTTGTCTTTAATTTCTAAGCCCCTAGGGCCTACTTCAGCTATGTCCATAAGCATTTCCAGAAGAGGCAGACTTGTAATCAAAGCTCTGTTGGTGGCTTTAGGCCTTTCCTGCACAGACTAGAAAGAGGATGCGCCAGTGGCGCGTCTGTGTAATGTCCCAAACTTCCCTGAGTGTCTTGCAGATTTCCTCATATAGCTCAGTCTGCTGCCCATCATGGAACCTAACATCCCGAGAATCTTTCTGCAAATTAAGTTTCTAGGTCTCAGAGGTACAGAGAACAGCTTATTTGTTTGCTTGGGGTTATTTATTAACCATGCTGTTAATTAAGTGCCCGAAGCAGTTCACACAATAGTGAATGCATTACGATACGACATAAAATACTATAAAAATCAGAAATAGTCTTGGAAAGAACCGTCTCGAAAGTCAGTAGTTGGAAATGTAAGTGTAAAAACGGCTAACCAGCAAGGAGCAAGCAGTGACTTTAATTTATTTATCGTATGGATTTATTTATCAGCCTAAGAATTGAGTGTACCAAAAAGAACTGGTGTGGTACAGTGGTTAAAATGCCAGGCTAGGATCTGGGATACCTGGGTTTGAATCCCCACTCTGGCATGGAAGCTTCCTGGGTGACCTTGGGCCAGTCACACACGCTCAGCCTGACCTACCTCACAGGATTGTTGTGAGGATAGAATGGAGGAGAGAACGATATAAGCCACTTCGGGTCTCCATTGCGGAGAAAGACAGAATGTAAATAAATCAAAAACTGCAACACAGTTAACTAAAAGCCAAAATGTTTTTCACTTGACCCCTAAAACTTAACAAGCCAAATGCCCGGCCAGCTGCATTCAATAGCCAAGAAGCTACCACAGGAAAGACTCCATTTCTGGTTGCCACCCACTTTACCTTTGAAGCGAGGGGCTGTACCAGGGCTTCTGATACAGATCTCAGCTTGTCAGCGGGTTTATACGGGAGCAGGTGGTCTTTCTCTCACAACCTTCTCCAGGCACTTCCTGCCTCTCTGTTCCTTGGCAAAGATTTTCCCCAAATTTCCAAGTGGCTTGGAGATTCAGGTCACGGTTGCTGATCTCATGTGCAGTGCCACCATAATAGCCCCTCCATTGCCCTAGAGGACCAAAGCCACACCTTTCTAGACTGGGGCTGGTAGGAGGAGGTATTGTTCCACCCAGAGCTTCTTTTTGTAGAAAAAGCCCAGCAGGAACTCATTAGTATAACAGGCCACACCCAGCAGCAGAAACTCATTAGCATATCAGCCCACACCCCCATGCCTTCCCTCGGCTTGCCCGGGCGCCCCACGGTTGCAGGGCACCTGGTCAAGCCGGCCCTTGGACAGGCCAGGGAAGGCACGGGGAGGCATTTAAATGCCTCCCCGATCCTTCCAGGCCCCCCCTGGCCCCCGCCTTGGAGTCGCCGGGGGTGTGTGTTTGCTCTCCAGACCTTCCCTCTGTAGCCACGCACGAAGAGGTTTTGGCTGTAGTGGCCGTGGCCAACTCTGAAGCCAGCCGGAACTCCATTCCTGTGCGTTCCTGCTCCAAAATATCCCTGGTTCCACCCCAAAGGAGCTGACATTTGTCTTGAGCAAACAGTCAATTGCCGCTTGGCCACTAATGCTTAACTGTTATAGTATTTATTTTGTTTCATTTTATCCTGTTGGTTCATACAAAAAGGCCAGGGTGACGTATGTGGATCCTCTCCCCCCCCCCTTTCCCCAAATTTTATCCTCATGACACTCTGTGAAGTAGTTCAATCTGAGAGGTTGCATCTGGGCCAAAATGACCCAGTGAGCATCATGGAGTCCCTGGTTCTGAATACAGCACTCTGCCCACTGCACTGCCATGGTTCTCAACAGCAGTGCTGCTAGAGAATCCACAAAGAAATTGCTATTAACTGGTGGCAGAAAGGGCTGTCAGAATCATAAAATCATACAGTTGGAAGGGACCCTCCAGGGTCATCTAATCCAACCCCCTGCACAATGCAGGAAATTCACAAATACCTTCCCCCCACATCCCCCCCGACCCCTGTTCCATGCTCAGAAGATGACAAAAAAACCTCCAGGATCCGTGGCCAAAACTGGCCTGGAGAAAAATTGCTTCATAACCCCAAAGTAGCAATTAGCATTTCCCTGGGCATGTAAGAAAGGGCCACGAGAACTAAGCACCGATGCAGCTGACTTGTGGCGACCCAGTAGGGTGTTCAAGGCAAGAGATGAACAGAGGTGGTTCCCTACTGCTTGCCTCTGCGTAGTAATCCTGAACTTCCTTGGTGGTCTCTCATCCAAGTATTAACTAGGGCTGATGCTGCTTAGCTTCTGAGATCTGATGAGACCGGGCTAGCCTGTGCCGTCCAGGTCGGGATTCTCTTTTGTTGTTCAGTCGCACAGTCGAGTCTGACTCTTCGCGACCCCATGGACCAGATCCCGCCAGGCCTTCTTGTCTTCTGCCGTCCTCTGAAGTTGGCTCAACTTCATGTTCGTTGCATCGATGACACTGTCTAACCATCTCATCCTTTGCCGTCCCCGTCTTCTTTGACCTTCAATCTTTCCCAGCATCAGGGTCTTCTCCAGTGAGTGCTCCCTTCTCATTGGGTGGCCAAAGTATTTGAGCTTCAGTATTCACTGCTGGATAGCAAATGTTGAATTCGGTAGTCAGCATTCTCAGAATTGGAGCATTCAGAGCTGCTAGTCTGCAAAGATTGGGTCAAAAGTGCGTGAGCAAAGCTTGGTGACATCTTGGGGCTCCCTCACTAAATTAGTGGCTTGGGAGCCATTGCAAGGTACGGCCTTCCCGTGCGACTCTGGTCATGTAGGGCATCACGTGTCACGTTGGGGTCCCCGGGTTACTTGTTGGGAAGAGTCCGCAAAGCAGATTCCTCCCGAAATACCGACTGTCTCCAGGTGCAGAATGCAGTGCTGATGTGGGAAGGAGCCACACTGTTGACTCCCTCCTACGTGCCTTGCAGTTTCTGATGTTACCAGAATGGTGTAGGAAAGAGAGACATTGCAGGAGCTCCCATGCAATTAGGGTAACCTTGCCAAGGGATTCTCTAAAGCCTGTCCTAACCAGGATTTAGTTAGGTGTGGGGTTTCTGTTAACTCCTGTGCCCAGCAGAAACAGCATAAATTATGCAAAAGAGCGTATTTGCATAATATAAGCAGATCACCCAAATCCAGCTTTTTCCTGATGAAGAATTTAGTGCCCAATGCACCCAGCTGTGCTGATAATCTTACCCTACCCCTTTTAAAAAAATTCCTGTCTTCTGTCTTGCCTCCAATATAGCCCAATCCGTCACCTGTCCAGTTTCACGTAAGCCTTTAAGGTGCTATCTGTCCATTTGCCGACAGCTCCAAATACACACACGCATACACACACGCACGCCTAATCAAGTGTGTGTGCAGAAGCCACCAAAAAGGAACTGTGTAGCCATAAATCTTCCCCCTACCCCTATGAATGGGTTTTGTGCCTTCAAGGCATATGCCACATGCAGTCGTTGCTTACAAACCTGCGTATTCAGCTATGAAGAGAATCAAATGGTGTGTTGTCGCTTCTCGTTTCCACCCTCTTAAAAATAAAATATGACTGTAAAAAAAAATAATCTTTGATTAAGTTGCAACAAAGGAAGCTTAAAAATAAAACCCAAGACACCAGCTTTAATGCTAACTGTCCTGTAATCCTTGCTCTTCTCGTACTGCACAGAGGGCTCTGCCACCACTCCCTAGATGGGTGGTGGCTCTGCCCCTCTCCCAGTCCTCTCTCATTTTCCAGGCAGGGTGGTACCATTTCAGGTTACAGGATGGGGCGCGTGTGACATTTTTCACTGCTCACTCATCTAAAAATTCTCCATGCGTGCCGAAAGCTAGTATGGCAGGTTGTGTCCGACTTTCTCTTTGACCTGTATTCTATAGGAAATTATTCTTGAGGGAGGATTCAAACCTGAAACTTCTCCCTGAACTGGTATAGCCCCTCAGGGAAGGCCGTACCATAATTTTCTTGCGTGCATAAATTGTCTCACGGTCTGTCTCAAAGGAAGGTCAAGCTGGTTTCCAGCTAACATCCTCCCTCTGAAATAAATTGTCGGGTAGGATTCATTAATGTCCTGGACTCACAGTTATAAGGTTTTCCATTGTTTTTGGTGCCCTTTGGTGTCGATCTCAAGATTTCAGACATTCATGTGCATGGACACACAGACACACACACACACACACAC
Source organism: Gekko japonicus (assembly GCF_001447785.1). Lineage (NCBI taxonomy): Eukaryota > Metazoa > Chordata > Lepidosauria > Squamata > Gekkonidae > Gekko > Gekko japonicus. Next base: position 494,183 of record NW_015163112.1, on the reverse strand, counting down.
ACAAGCACACGATTTATTATTTTCTTACTAGCTCGCATGACATACATACTGTAACTAATTTGCAGAACATCAACAGCCAGGAGGGGCAGGGAGGAGACCGAGACCGTGCATTCTCACCCAGTTAACAATAACTGGCCTTTTCCTGCTTGCCTGAAGGCAGATTTTGTCACCAAGGAAGCAAGTAGTGCTTCAGAGGCCTGAATTAACACTTCTCACATTTTGGGTGGTGGAAAGTGCCATAAAGTTACAGCTGACTTATGGTAACCCCCGTAGGGCTTTCAAGGCAAGAGATGAACAGAGGTGCTTTGCCATTGCCTGCCTCTGCATAGTGACCCTGGCCTTCCTTGGTGGTCTCCCATCCAAGTACTACCCAGAGGTGACCCTGTTTGGCTTCTGAGATTTGCCAAGATTGGGCTCCCCTGTGCCATTTCACATTTTAGCCACTGCCGACAGTTTTGCTAGAGCTCCTGGGACTGTGCAGGGCCAGCCCAAAACACTTCAGTGTTTGGGGCATAAATGTTAAACTCACCTATCCCCAGTTAAAATAGGGCACCATTAGAAGTGGGGAGGTTAATTATCGTACCCTGAATAATTATTTTCTCAGAAGCATCTGTGTCTCTGCCTATTCAATATACATGAACCTATAAAGATGCCGTATACGGAGTCAGACCCATGACCCATCTAGTAAAGGTAAAGGTTCCCTTGCTCGAAAGCCAGTCGAATCCGACTCTAGGGTTGCGGTGCTCATCTCCATTTCAAAGCCGAAGAGCCAGCGCTGTCTGAAGACGTTTCCGTGGTCATGTGGCCGGCATGACTAAACACCAAGGCGCATGGAGCGCTGTTACCTTCCCACCGAAGTGGTCCCTATTTATCTCCTTGCAATTTCTTGCTTTCGAACTGCTAGGTTGGCAGGAGCTGGAACTAGAGACGGGAGCTCACTCCGTCATGTGGCAACTTGGGTCTCGAACTGCTGAACTACTGACCTTCCACAGCCTGCAGTTCAGCGTCTTAACCACTTGAGCCACTGCAGCTCCATGACCCATCTAGTCTGATATAATTTCTCAAGAGTCTGTGGGCGAGTTAACAGCTCCTGTTGGAGACACTTTAGATGGAGAAGAGAGAACTGCACTGGGGACCTTCGGCAAGGGCTCTTACCACTGACTGACTTCCCCAGCGGGAGCCTCTGTGTTGTAATGGTCAGAGTGTTGGACCAGGATCTGGGAAACCCGGGTTCAAATCCCCGCTCTGCCTTGGAAGCTCACTGGTAACCTTGGGCCACTCACACACACTTTTAGCCTAGCTTACCTCACAGGCCTGTTGTGAGGATAGTCCAGGGCTCTTGTAAAAAAAGCCCAGCAGGAACTCATTAGCATAATAGGCCACACCCAACAGCAGGAACTCATTAGCCTATTAGGCCACACCCCTGACAGCACAGCTCATTACCACATTAGGCCGCACCCCCATGTTACCAGAAGTGTGGTTATCCAGCCACACCCACCTTTCCCTTCTTGTTCTGTTTACCTTGTTTGTTGTCAGAACAGGGCCTTTTTTGTAGCAGGAACTCCTTTGCATGTTAGGCCACACACCCCTAATGTAGCCAATCCTAATGAGTTTCTGCTGTTGGGTGTGGCCTATTAAGCTAATGAGTTCCTGCTGGGCATGGTCAACTTGGGAGCCAGCCGGAACTCCGTTCCTGTGCGTTCCTGCCCAAAAATAGCCCTGAGATAACTAGGGAAGAAGAGAATGATGGAAGTCATTTCAGGTCGCCATTGGGGAGAAAAGCAGGGTATAAATGAAGTCAATAAATAAATAAAACCCTTCCCCACAAGGTATATGAGCATAAAAATTAACTAAAGCAAGTGCTCTTGAAACAGACTTACTTTTTTTTGGTAATTTAAACGGCGACATTTGCTGTGAATTCCCTGCCTGGAAGTCTCTTTGCTTCCCACCATAGAAAGGACTGGGAAGACCCAGTTTCAAATTCCCTACTCTACCATCAAGCTCACTGGGTGACCTTGGGCCACTCACTCTCTTGTGATCTAATCTACCTCAGAGCAATGCTCCCTCTAAGCTGGGGAGTCTTGCGAGCAAAAATTCTGCTTTGTGAGCTACTGGCATTAAAGTTGTGACCGAGCAATTTGGCTACTGCATAAATAAGTTTCCCCTGGAGCCATCCTTCCTGAGCTAAGACAAAAATGTGTGAGCCGGAGGCTAAAAAACTGTGAGCTAGCTCACACTAATTCAGCTTAGAGGGAACATTGCCTCAGAGGGGTGTTGTGAAGATAAAATTGAAGGCGGAGAACTCAGCCTGACACCCTGAAATCCTCGGAAGGGAGAGAGGGAGGGGTAAAAGTAGGCAGACAAAACTCGAAATAGCTCTGTCTGTGTAATCTGCATGCTCCTCTTCAGTAAAACGAGGGCGCTTAGCATGGGAATTCCTGGTCAGGTTGGATTGTACTCTCCAGGTCTCCAACCCTGCAACCCTTTGTGGCACCCAAAATCCACCTTCGCCTCATGGTAGAGCCACCTCTAGGAGTTGGGAGACTTCCAAGCACGTGTGCAGACCTTGGAAATAAAGAGTGCGGATTGTGTGTGGGATAGTAAGGGGGACAATTATTTTTGGTGACGGGAGACAGTCTGGAAGTATAACTACAGGCATTTGCAACGGATAGAGAAACCCACACATGGCAGGGGAGCAAAATATCATAGCCTGTTATCTGGGTAGGAGAGCTGTAGAGGCAGATAGATTTTTATATAACCAGGATAGCTCTGCCACTGTGGTCTGAACAAAAGAGCTAGCCGGAGAGACAGAATTATATAAACCCTGGATCTGTCGGTCTCTATCGCCTTGTATATTTAGAAAAATCTCTATCTTTACAGAAAGACCTATTTCTAATCTAACTGTTTCTAAAGATACAGAGAGACAGACTTATCTAAAGCTCCTGTGACCTGAAAACTTCCCCTCCGTGAAAGCCCTGAGCCTCCAAGCCTGTTAAACCTGCAGTTTGGACCCACAAACAGTGTTGCCCCATCGGAGATGTGAAACTGCTTTAAACTGAGTCAGAGGATCGTTGGTCCCTTCCTCAAATATTGTCTCCTCTGCCTGACAGGGAGAGGAAGGTTTTCCCCAGTGCCTTCTGTGTGAGCACCTCTAACTGAAGATGCCAGGGACTGGCCAGGGGACCTTACTTGTGCAAAGCACACACTCTGCTGCTGAACTATGTTAGCTCCCTGTGCTAGAAGAAGGACTTAATTTGACACTAGGGCTTGTCGGGGTGCACATCCCTAGTTAAGGCGAAACCTAAGAGATGAATGCCAAACTCGGAGAAAATGGAATAAGCTTAAGGAGGGAAACATCTCTGAGCCCGAGCAGAGTGCATTCCCCACTCTCTGATGAGTAACCTCAAGCATGGCCTCTCTCTCTAGAAATTAGCCCCTTGCATTAGGTGCTTGTGGAAGTTGTACGTATGCATATGAGAATTGCAGGCCACCTAGCAGCTGTTGAATCTACCCTGTGGTCTCCATGGTGGATGGAATGGGTATAGATCAAAATACAGAAATGAGTTAAAAGAAGAATCCCCTGCATAATAGAGTGTATTCAGCTTATAGGTCTTGGCTCCCTCCTCCCCATCCTCCAAGTCCAAGGATTTTTAGTTTATTGGGGGGAGATACAAATTCCTTGTTAGAGAGCCCCATCCCCTTCAGGAAGAAGTTTTATTGATTCGCTAGAGATATGTAGGCCCCGGTCACACGGGAGGTTTTGCCCCGCAAGAGGGATGGATTGGGGGCGCATCAAACGGGTGCGATCACATCTGGGAAGCGGAGCGCACCTGTCCCCGATCCATCCTTTCTAGGCTTGCCAAGTCTTCCCGGGGGGCGGGGAAACCCCTGCCCCAGAGGCCCGTTCCCCTCCGCCAGCGGATCGGGCCCTGGGGGGAACCCCACCCCGACGTGCACATCACCCGGAAGTGACGCGACCACGCCGGGCACGCGTCCAAGGGATAACTCTATGGTCCCCCGCTGCAGCTCAAAAAGCACTTGGCAACCCTAGTCCTTTCCGGGGGGAAATGCGCAGCAAAAAACCTAGAAAAGAGTACTACCTACCTGAAGTTCCGCAGCAAGGGCGGCCGTGGGATTGCCGGCGCGCCTGTCTTCTGCAGCATTTGAGGCTCCCGGCCAAACTGCACATGTGCGCACATGCGCAGCCGGCTGCCTCGCTCTCCGTCCCATGGAGTTGCCGGGGAGAAACTGCGCGGCGGCTCGGGGGATCTGTCTGATCCCGCCGCCGCGCGTCTATTTTGCTGCGGCTCAGAAAAGCCGTGCTTTGGCCGTGCTTTTCCCCCCGTGTGACCAGGGCCGTAGTAGAGGTATGCCATAGAGTTGCATTGACATGAGAAGCCTAGACATTCATTGCATATTATAGACAGTCAGTCCACAGGTCGCTTAAGCAAAACTCAGCAGAGAGCCAGTTAACACATGTTATTTTCTTCCTGCTGTGAAAGGCCCTGGCCCTTCTTTGATGGTAGGACTTATCAGCTGACAACAGATAGTGATCCCCATGATGGTTAAGGTAGCTATGAAAAAGACTGCCAGAGTTTAGGGTCAGCAAACCAAATAGCCCGGACTAGCCTGATCTTCTCAGAGCTTGGAAGCTAAGCAAGGTTGGCCATGGCTAGTACTTGGATGGGAAGGAAGACTCTGCAGTGGAAAGTGATGGCCAACCACGTCTGCTCATCTCTTGCCTTGAAACCCCCATGAGGCATTGCCATGAGTTGGTTAGACCTTATGGCACTTAACTAGAATTATGGCCATCCAGGTCAGGGTCCATGTAAGCAAGTACCTGACAGTGGTTGGTGCCTTCTCACACATATGAACTAGTTTTTGATAGGCTGTTCAGTCAGTTTTCCTTTCCTTGACCACCAGGACTCATTTTCTAGAACAACGAAATGGGTCACGAGCTCTGTTCTGCAGGACCTCAGGAGAGGTTTCCGGAATCCCAATCCCAATGCAGTTTCATCCAGTTAAACATGGCAGACATTTGAGTGAGGGATGAGTCCCAGAAGAACAGGGCGTGGGTACTCTGAGGTGCCAAGGAAGGAGCAGCTATTGCTATCTGTGGCAAAGCCCTGCCACCCATGCAGGAGGCAGTTTTCAAATGGGAATGGGAGATGAGCTCTCTCTGTTACTTTCCCCCTATCCCTGTGGTCGATACTGCACCACCGCTTTCATTTATATAGCAAAGATTGCACAAAAATTATTTTTTTTGTGTGTGTACCTTGAAGAGATGGCGTGCCTTGAACTGGAGCTGGTTTTTTAAAAAAAGTATTTTACTTTATTTTTAAGTAAAATTTTACATCTGGATGTACATATGATTAGAACAGATAGTGCTTTGAAATCTATCTATCTAATCTGTCTATCTCCTGGTACTTGGGCAGGGCCTGCAGGTGGAGCATAGTGGATCTTGGTGGGCCTAGGAGAGGAGCCCAGATGAAACATTTTATGTTCGCTTCAGGTTTGGGGTACAAAAATAAATAAATCAAAGCACGGTGGTTGGATGAAAGAAAGGCCTGCTTTTCTGGCAGGTGCCTGAAAGCAAAAATCTCTAGTCAGGCCATTCTAACCCATCTGGTCAGTTGGCAACCCAACACGCAGTCCTGTCTATTTCTAATTAATACCTTCATAGTAATGTTTATCATCGAGATCATGAGTGCACATAAGTGTAGTTTGCCTCTCCTCTTTCCTTTCGATGTCCTGGCTTTCCTGCATATTTTTGGATGAGGGCAGGAATTGCTCTAAATCTACATTTCCGTACATGGTCTGGTGGTGGAAAGTGCCGTCAAGTCACAGCCAACTTATGGCAACCTCAGAGGATTTTCAAGGCAAGAGACCAAAAGAGGTGGTTTGCCATTGCCTGCCTCTGTGTAGCAGCCCTGGGCTTCCTTGGTGGTCTCCCATCCAGGGCTGACCCTCCTTAGTGATGAGATCGGCCATTCTAGGGCATCCGGGTCAGGGTGTACATTGTTTAAAGGTAAAGGTTCCCTTGCTCGAAAGCCAGTCGAATCCGACTCTAGGGTTGCGGTGCTCATCTCCGTTTCAAAGCCGAAGAGCCAGCGCTGTCCGAAGACGTTTCCGTGGTCATGTGGCCAGCATGACTAAACACCAAGGCGCACGGAACGCTGTTACCTTCCCACCGAAGTGGTACCTATTTATCTACTTGCAATTTCTTGCTTTCGCACTGCTAGGTTGGCAGGAGCTGGAACTAGAGACGGGAGCTCACTCCGTCATGTGGCAACTTGGGTCTCGAACTGCTGAACTACCGACCTTCCACAGCCTGCAGTTCAGTGTCTTAACCACTTGAGCCACCGCAGCTGTACGTTGTTTAGTACAGTTTTAAATGTTTCGCAAACTCATAATGATGTTATTTAGGCTTTCCCCCCTGTTCCAGTGCTGTTGTTCAGGCCTGGTCTGCACATGCTATGGTGACCCTGTAGGGTTTTCAAGGCAAGAGACCAACAATGGTTTCCCATTGCCTGCCTCTGTGTAGCAGCCCTTGGCTTCCTTGGTGGCTTCCCATCCAAGGCTGACCCTCCTTAGTTCTGGAGATCTGATGAGATCGGGCCATTCTAGGCCATCCAGGTCAGGGTGTACATTGTTTGTTGTTGTATTCGCGACCCCATGGACCAGATCACACCAGGCCTTCCAGTCTTCCGCTGTCCTCTGAAGTTTGCTCAATTTCATGTTCTTTGCAACGGTAACACTGTCTAACCATCTTCCTTTGCTGTCCCCGTCTTCTTTGACCTTCAATCTTTCCCAGCATCAGGGTCTTCTCCAGTGAGTGCTCCCTTCTCATTTGGTGGCCAAAGTATTTGAGCTTCAGTTTCATTATCTGGCCTTCCAGGGAACAGTCAGGGTTGATTTATTTTAGGATTGACTGATTTGATCTTCTTGCAGTCCAAGGTACTCTCAAGAGTCTTCTCCAGCACCATACGTTGTTTAGTACAGTTTTGAATGTTTCGCAAACTCATAATGATGTTATGCAGGCTTTCCCCCCTGTTCCAGGGCTGTTGTTCAGGCCTGGTCTGCACATGCAAAAGAATGAGTGATAGAATGGGCTGTAACACTTCAGACTACAGGTGGTGAGACTCCTTTCTCATGTGTGTGCCCCCCCCCCCAAGTAAAATCTCTCTGCAAATAAAAATTATAACATTTTACAGCAAGAGGCTCTAGCCCGGCCTTTTGTACGCTATACTTACAAGGAATGAGTAATGTATGGGACCTGAGAAATTTCCTTACCTCCAGGTTGAAGTAGTACACCCCTCTCTGCCACCAAAGCATCCCCTCAGTCTATGGTTGCCAATTCTGACTTGGCAAATTCCTGGAGAGTTGGGGACAGAACCTGGGGAAGGTAAAGTTTGGGGAGGGACCTCAACAGGGATTTATTTATTTAATTAATTTGTTCATTCATTCATTTTACCCTGCTTTTTATTCATTCGGCTTTCTCCCCAATGGGGACCCAAAGCGGCTTACTTCATTCACCTCTCCACCATTTATCCTCACAGCAACCCTGTGAGGTAGGTCAGGCTGAGAGACTTTGACTCATTGAGCTTCCATGGCATGAGTGGGGTTCAAACCTGGGTCTTCCAGATTCTGGTCTGACATTCTTAGCCACCACACCACACTGGCCCACCGAATGTCATAGAGGGCATCCCCTGAAGCTACCATTTTCTCCAGGGGGACTGATCTCTGTATTCTGGAGATGAATTGTAATTCCTGGAGAATGGGTCCACATTGCAGAGAAAGGCGGGGTGTAAATGAAGTAAGCAAGTAAGTAAAGCAGTGTGAATGAAGATGCTGGAAGGATCAGATGAACCACTGATCTGATCCAGCAGGGCTCTTAGAGTCAGGCATCAGTGTCTAAAACACAGACATTCAGCGTACGCATGTGTGTGTTCTTGATATGTGCTACCTTGTATGGTCCCATCTTTTCCCTACCTGTTAAGATATGTTTTGGGCTATCACATCCCTCAGTGGAAAGCCCAGAGCTGCCTTAGTTGCGACTTCTTTAGACAATCAGAAATGGATCGGGGTGCAGAAGCAGATACAAAGGCAGGTTCTGAACAACTCCAGCAAACCCCTCCACCCCCACCCCCAGTCCAGCTTCCTTTTCTCCAGGCACTTCTTTGCAACTTTGCCAGCCAGCTCCAAACTCAAACTGCTCCCATCCACTTTTCTTTTATACATACTTTGCCCTCCAACCCAAATTGCCTTCAGCACCCCCCCCCCAGGTGGAGTGTGAGTCACATTCCAATGGGGCTGTTTGGACAGCATAATGGCTCTTGAGTGGCCACTTCAAGTGACTAACATTCACTCAAGGCCAGGCAGGCATTCATATGATGACAGTTTGCATTGAGTCATGTAGCCCCCGCTAGGGATGCCAGCCTCCAGGTGGGGCCTGGGGATCCTCTGGAATTACAGCTCATCTTCAGACAATAGAGAGAAAATAGCTGCTTTGGAGGGTGGGCTCTATGACATTATACGCCACTGAGGTCCTTTCCCTCCCCAAACCCTGCCTTCCTCAGGGTTCACCCCCAAATCTCCAGGAATTTGTCAACCCGGAGCTGGCAATGCTACGAGCCCACCACTGTCTAACGGTGATCAACGGCGAGCTACTCCCAGCTTCTTAACCTGTGATCCTTTTCATTGGTGGTGCCGCAGATTGAGCCTGGGACCTTCTGAATGCAAAGCTTAAGAATAATAGAACTATAATGTTTGTTTGTTTTTTAAATAATGTTGCTAACCTGCTTTGAGCCCCAGGAATGGGTTGGGTAGGGTGGGGTTTTCAAATGGGAATCGGATTCCAGTTCTGGAGATTACATTATGTAGTTCTTTCTAGAACTGTACTGATCCGTATTCATAGAGCTGTCTGGATCCAGCCAGTTGAAATTTGAAATTGAAATCTGACTCTTCTTCCTACTTTCTTTGCCCTTTTCTGGCTCTCCTCTGCTTCTTCAATAGCATCTTGTGTTAAGTTCCTCTCTGTTCTAGACAACTTTCTGTGGTGGACAGATTCAGTCTGGATGTCTGCAGAAGGGGAAGAGACTTCTCTTGTTGAAAGGCAAAGTGGATGATTGGCAGATGTATTTCAGAATGGCATAATAGGGGTTTTTTCCCCTCCTCCCAATAGTCGCTTTGTAAAGAGAGATACACCACACAGATTATACTGTGCAAGCTTTATGCTGCAGAGCTGCATATAACGGTATTATGTATAAGGATCCAAGTTTTTCATCGGTTTAATTGGTAGGTGAATCAACTGAGGCTTTAGTTGATCAAAATTGAAGGCGAACTCTAATTGGTGAGGCTGAAAGCTACACTTTTTTTTTGAAGCTGCTCTACCTGTGTTATGTCCCTAACATATGGGATGGAAGGCTATGTTGTTGAAACTGAAAATAAATATTAAAAGCAGTTCTTCTTTCTAGTGGCAAAGGATAGTATTTGTGTTTTATTAAATTCTAAGTTGTGTCATGCTTTCTTCAGTCTCTGTAGGTACTTTGTATTGAATTTTTGGTGAAATGCTGATTTGATTATTATGGCCAAGAAATAAACATTTATTTAATTGGTCAAACAGTTAAGTAGTAATGGATTAAAAAAAAATTATTCTAGCGGTTGTGAAGTGTATAGAGAAAAGCAATTAACTGGTCTAGATGAACATTGCCACTGAATATTTCCACTGTTATATGTCAATAGATGTCTTTCTGACCAGTGCTTCTTCAGCCATTCCTCTGGTTATATCCTGTTTAAGAAAAGCCGCACTTTAAGCCATGGCAGAACTCTGCCCCTATATCGAGTGAGGGCTGCTTGTGCTTACTGAATAGCAAGGCACTTTCCCTATGCTCAGAGGCATTTTCTTCTTTGTTTGAACTTTATGTGTTCCTTTGACTGATCTTGTCTTTGAAAACAATTCCAGGGCTAAATGAGTCCTCTCTCCAATTAAGCCACACACAAAAATCCTTCTCTGCATCATCGGCCATTCCTTCTTTCCTTGTAGACTAGCAGGTCTGCCTGTTTGTTATTTTCTGCATCCTTCCCCACATCTGCTTTCCTTCTAGTCAGCCCTCTGTCAACACATCATATACATGCCTGTCCCTGCGCTCAGTATCTATCCATCTATCAATTGATCGATCAATCTACCAGCCTATCTTACACACACATACTCTGCTTCCTTTCTCAGCGTTGTTTAAATTTGCTCACTCACTCACTCACTCACTCATTACTTATACATCTCCTATCCTCCTATCCTCCAGTTTTGTCTATATATCAATCCCATTATTATTATCTCTGGGTCTAGTCTATCTCCATAAATTTTCCCCCATCCCCCCCCCCAACTAGTCCCCTTAGCTTCACATATACCATCCGGTCCATCTGTCTGGTCATCTCCCCTATTTTCCACCCCTATCTGCATCAAAAAAGAGGCGAAGCATTCTGTTGGCATAATGTCTCTCTCTTTCCCCCCCCCTTTTCCCACGGATGTTTGGAGTGGTCTCATTTGGGGATCCTCTTGAGATACTGAGAGGCTGATTGTACCCCAGGGTGGATGGGTGTTTCTAGTGATTCTTTTCTTCCCTCCTGAGATACCTGCATTCCTTCCCCAAACAGCTGCAATGCAGGAATGATTGTGTGAGTGGTGGAGATGAACGTGGGCTTGCGTGCTTGCTTGCTGTGTCCCTCGTTCTCTCTCCTTTTTTTCTTTTCTTTCCAGTTTCCCGACAAAAGCCATAACTCATGTCACTGGGGTGGTTTATGGGCTGCAGGCAGGAGGCTGGGCCTTGGTGGGGTGAGAGGTGATGTGGGGCTGTAGCTTGCTTGCTTAAGAAGTCCAGATTTCTTCCTTTGGCACACACAGCTTAATTTAAACCAGAATTTAACCAGGTGTCAATGCTCAGCCTCAACCCTGCACCAGAAACATAATTATTGTTATTAGTATGATTATTGAATGGATAACATCTTGCATCTCTGCAAAGCAGTCTGTCTACTTTGTGGGTTTTGGTGGGAGAAGTTCTATTGGAAAGCTGACAGGGAGGGGGGTGGCGGCAGCCTTTTACCCAGGAGAGAGCCTCCCCATCCAGAAGTACCTCTTTCCTGTTGGAGCTGCATATTGGAATATCACAGCTTTAATGAGCCATTAGGGCCCTTGTGACAAAAGCAACCATAACTACAATCCCCACCCTCACCCCAGACATATTTGCATGCTTAGCAACCAAGGGGCAAAGGTTGCTATGCTTAACAAGTCTTGAAGCAGAGGGTCAAAGATGAATGTTGGCATACAGAACTATGCACCAAACAGCATTGGCCTATCCACTCAGCTGCAACTCCTCTTTGCAGGCACGTTTCTATATACATTCCCATCCATCACTTGGCAGATGTTTTGCTAGTTGCAAAGAATGCCATGAGACATGTGCTAATAACCCTAAACCACTCTCAATGAATAGCCATAACTTGTTCAGAATCTCTCACTTTAGAAGTAAATCCTAGGACACAGGTGTACATAGGAGCAACATCAAAAATGCACCTGGTTTCCCTCTTTTTTGACACACGCAAACTGAAAGGCGTGTAATATTTTGTGTGCACATGTTTGGAATGTCCCACCTCACCTAACAGCATAACCACAATCCTGACCTTTCCAAGGTACATGGAAAGCATTTGATTGCACTCTGCACGAATGGGCTGTCATATACCCCACTGCGTGTGATCTGACCTGCACACTTTCTTTGATCTAGTGTGATACCAGTTCCTGCATGGGGCACTGGCACAACTGGCAATAAATGGCAAGGTATAGGTTAAATACTGGGAGGCAGGGCTATTTTTGGGCAGGAACGCACAGGAACAGAGTTCCGGCTGGTTCCTGAGTTGGCCACGCCCAGCAGGAACTCATTAGCATAATAGGCCACACCCAACAGCAGAAACTCATTAGGATTGGCTACATTAGGGGTGTGTGGCCTAACATGCAAAGGAGTTCCTGCTACAAAAAAAGCCCTGGGTTTTGACAACAAACAAGGTAAACAGAATAACAAGCAAAAGGTGGGTGTGGCTGGAGTAAACAGAATAGGAAGCAAAAGGTGGGTGTGGCTGGATAACCACACTTCTGGTAACATGTGGGTGTGGCCTAATGTGCTAATAAGCTGTGCTGTCAGGGGTGTGGCCCAATATGCTAATGAGTTCCTGCTGTTGGGTGTGGCCTGTTATGCTAATGAGTCCCTGCTGGGCTTTTTCTACAAAAAGAGCTCTGCTGTGAGGGGTGCAGGAATGAAACTGGAATCATCTTATCACAATGAGTCAAGCCTCCAGGAATACCCAGGTAGCTTCCTGGGCAGTGGATGGGTTCACGATCAAAGGGGGAACTGTGCAATAAGAGGTTATTGCCTCTGTGTACTTGCAGGAGCAAAGAACATCTCACTCTAGAATTTTAGTTCGATGTAGGTTCAGAAACAAACGTGGCTAAAGAATTTCTGTACAGATGTCTGCCCAGACCTAGATGGCCCAATCTCATCAGATCTCAGAAGCTAAGCAGGTTAGAACCGGGATGGGAGACCACCAAAAAGTCCAGGGTTGCTATGTTCCTCTCTTGCCTTGGGAACCCTACGGGGTCACTGTAAGTCGGCTGTGACTTGATGGCAGTTTCCACCACCACAGCTTGGGCTATCCTGGTCTTGTTGGATCTCAGAAGCGAAACAGGGTCGCCTCTGGATGGGAGACCACCAAGGAAGTCCAGGGTCTCTACGCAGAGGAAGACAACGGCAATGACAAGCCACCTCTGAAGGACTCTTGTCTTGAAAATCCTACGAGGTCGCCATAAATTGGCGGTGACTTGACCTTGATGTCAACCCTACCCCCAAACCAAAACCAAAAGCACAGACATGAGTTTATGTCCCCTTCACAATCTGTTTCCAGCATGAGGTTGCCACATGTTTCTTAAAAAATAGTTTCAAAACTTTTTTTACATTCCCATGCCATTTGTCTGTGCAAAAAGCCCCGTGTCAGACATGGAATGTCTACTTGTCGGGTTAATCTGGGTACAAGGTTGATGCAGGTCAGGATGCTGACCCTAGGATTCTGAGGAGGGGCTGTGGCTCAGAGGTAGAACATCTGCTTGGCATGCAGAAGGTCCCAGTTTCAGTTCTTGGCATCTTTAATTAAGGATCAGATTGTAGGGGATGTGAAAGACTTCTGCCTAGCACACCTAAAGAGCCATCGCCAGCTTGAGTAGATCCTACTGACTTCGATGGCCAGTCATCTGATTCAGTAAAAGGCAGCTTCATGTGTTCATGTGTTTACCTCTTGGACCAATGTCCCATACAAACAGAGAATACGCTACAGAATGTGGCCCACATATCTCCCTGTCTGCACATTTTGATGGAGATTTGGCACTGGTGGGCAAGCAGTCTTGGAGGAATCTTTCTGATCTCTTTGAGGAACCATTGATGAGTTTCTGAAGAATGTCAGGGTTCCCAAGAACACAGCTGGAAAGAGGAAAGACGATCCAACCCTAAAGAACAAGCCATTAAACATGATTTGAGCTTTGGCATTTTTAAAAAAAGTGTAAACTGGTGAGGAGAAAAGTCACCCACGTGGGGCTGCCAGGTCCCCATTGTCTCAAACCCTGGAGTGGGGAACTACCTGTTGATGTCCTTTTGAATGGTAGCACTTAAGCACCACTGATTGTACGACATGGTATCTCTATGTGGAGTCACAATCACATGCTCTTGAAGAAATGGGCTTCCTTACAACATTGCATGGAAATTAACTCTGCGCTGAATGCAAAATACAGTTACGCCAATAGTGTCAGATCATTGCCTCTCGTTTACATGTGCTGTAAAGCAGGCAGGCGTGGACAAGAAGCTATCAACTTTGTGAGCTAGCTGACTGCCCAAGTTGCTGCCTTGAGAAAAAGTCCCAAGCCTCAGGACCAAAGCCTTATGCCTGCCAGCCCTGCAGCTGCGCAGGAGTTGCTGTACTCTGATACACAAGGCAGGTCCTGCCTTGAGTTGGGTGCCTTACATCTTGGAAGCCTGAGGTGACAACAGAGCAGGAGTTGTGCAAAAGTTAGATAAATTAGAGTTTTAAGACTTCAGAGTATGAGGGGCCTATCTAAATACAGACAAATTACTAAAAATTGCTAAATTACCGTTTGGAGGGATTGCTTATAGGGCCTCTTAATTTTAGGGCTCCAGTGCATCTTAATCCAGCCTTGGGTGGCTCTGAGAAATCAAATATAAATAGAGGACACAAATCTTAAAGCACCTAGGAAACCATGCATGAAAAACCAACACATTTAAGCAATTTCTGAGTCACAACTGCAGATAAAAGCCAGGGGGAGGGCAAGAGGAAAATAAACCTCAGCAGAAGGTCTGAGATATTTGTTTTTTTGTTTCACCCGGGCACCTAAAGCTCAGCAGGCTTGGCAAAACATTGTAGGGAGGAAGTTCCATATTGTAGGTGCCACGACTAAGAAGACCCCGTTTCTGGTGCTTAGTCGAGGGCTGAGAAAGAAGATCCCAACTGAATATTGTAGGTGCCACGACTAAGAAGACCCTGTTTCTGGTGCTTAGTCGAGGGCACACAAAACAGGGCTCAGAAAGAAGAAGATCCCAACTGGCAGGCTGGCTCCTAGGGGACCAAGTGCCCCTTCCAAGTATTCAGTCATTTAATTTATTGTTACCGAGTTTTTCCATCACAGCGGAGCACCGTTTGGATTTTCTGACTGATGTACCAATACGTTTTAAGCCAGGCTACTCTCTTAGTAGTTTTAGGCTTAGAGTGGCATTTCTGTGCGTGCGTGTGTGTGTGGGAATTCTTTGTCACAGTAACTGAGTTTCTGGATACAAATGGACACCATTTGCTTGCATCTTCCTTCTTCAGGAGGTCATTGACTGTGGTCTAGAAGGCTATGAAAGAGACAGGCTGTTGCCAACCAAGCTCATTTTTTCAGTCTCTCGGCTAGAGCATGATTCCCCCCCCCCACATTCCCATTCCACCTTTGTTCTTATTGTTTTGCATCTTTTTTTCTTCTTCTTTAAATAGTTATGCAGCAGTTGCTTTCAGAAAGCCTGTCAGAGAAAGCGCACGCCCCCTTGATGCAGTGTAGCTGCTTTAATGAGGATCTGCTCTCCTGTCTGTCTAGAAGTCTGTTAAATTTCTCAGTAAGGGTCTAACTCAAACATGGGTGGATTGGGGAGGGGGGGGAGTCTAACTTTCAAGTATAAGCTGAGTCTTGGATTTCTGTGGGCTCTGTATGAAGCTGCCTGTTACAGAACCGGACCATTTCTCCAGCTTGATGTTGTCTACTCGTTTTTGTTTTGCATTTTTGCATTTTTGTGTGTGTGTGTGCGCCCGTGCCTGGAAGTCATGGCGACCTCTGGCAACTCCTACTGTGGCATGGAGGATGTTCAGAGAAGTGGCTTGACAGCCTGCCTCTGCTTCCGGACGCTGGTATTCTTTAGAGGTCTCCCGTCCAAATACTTCCCAGGGTCGGCCCTGCTTCGCTTCCAAGATCTGACAAGATTGGGCTTGCCTGGGCTGTCCAGGTCAGGGCGATGTTGTCTACTCTTGTCTTGACTAGCTGCATTTCTCTAGGGTCTCAGGCAGGGGTGAAATTAACTTACATTTCTTACTGATTGTGGCCCAGGCTGGCCTGATCTCATCAGATCTTGAAAGCTAATCAGGGTCAGCCCTGGTTAGTACTTGGATGGGAGACCACCAAGGAAGTCCAGGGTTGCTGTGCAGAGGAAGGTAACGGCAAACCACCTCTGTCCATCTATTACCTTGAAAACCCCACGAAGGGGTCACTTCGATATAAGTCAACTGCGCCTTGCTGGCACTTTCCACCACCACTGTCTGTCAAGTTGGGAAAGCAGGAGATACCAGCTTGACTACTTTCTTGGAGATACCAGCTTGGCCCCTATAGCAGCTTACCTTTGCCCCTGTTCTCAGTCAGAGAAAGCTCCTTCCCAAAACACTTGCTTCCTGGATTCCTTTAACTTTCAAGGATTCATCCTGGGCCTTCTGCATGCAAGGCAGATATCCCTACCACTCAACCACATTCCCTCACCCACTCTTCGCAAAGTCACAAGCTGGGCAATCTTGTTCACGTGTGAGGGTGATGGAGCACTGGAATGGGAAGGAGGAACTGGGCTGGCTGACGGGACACCCACGTTCTTTCTCCAGCATTTGGGAAAGATCAAGAGAGCTGTGTAAAGGCCAGGGGGTGAGCACAGGGCAGGTCCAGGGAGATGCAGGAAGGGTGTGTGCAGAAGCTAAGTGGCTTTTCATTTGGACTGCTGGGTCTTTTTTAGCCTGTTTTGTTGATGCCGTTGCTTTAGGGTTTCCTCGATCAGTCGAGGAAACGGAAGCCGCCGGGGAGGCTGAATGCAGCTGTTGTAGTCTGCTGTCTGCATGCGTGTGTGCAAGAATAATGCTCCTTATAATGCTTTCTCTGCATTCTAAACAGGGTTGCCAACTGTCGGGGGGGGGGAATGTCCTGACCCTTTAACAGAGGCTTAATGGGATGTTATTTACCAGGTGATGTTATTATTTATCTCCACACCATGCAAAGCTTCAGCTGCCCACTTCCAAACGTCAAAGCTCTGTTAAAGGGACAGAGCATTTTTTCCCTCCAGGCTTGTTGGCAACCCTGATTCCAAACAGCTTGCATTGCTGGAGGGCCAAGGATTGTGCAACTGGTACTCAAAGGAGCTCTTCTCCTTCTCTGTCATTTTGCAGGCCTTTAGTTGGGGCTAAAACCTGGAAATCCAGGCTGCAAGCCATTTTAACAAACCAGACCCCATTTTTTAAAAAAATGCAGCAGCAGAGCAAAGGGGGAAGATGGGAAAGAATCCTGGCTCACAGATCTTCCTTCTGAAACTTTGGGGCGGAAGACAGAACCCAGGAGTTTTGGTTTGCAGATTTATGCTTTGCTTTTTAACCCATCTAACCCTTTCAGACAGAGCATAGAACTCCTTAGTCTCAGTCCAGTAAATTCCTCTCAAGACAAGATCCCAGATCTCTTTTCTGTGTTTAATCCACTACACACACCCCTGCCCCCACACATCATGCCTGTTCTTCAGCAGATGATAGATCCCAGGAGTTCTGGCTCAAAAGTCTGTTCCACAACCATCCTTCCAATACCTTCCATGACGACGGGTCTGTGCTTTTAATGACTGCATGACAAGCAACTTCCCATAGGTACAGCATTCCCTTACATGGAGACACACACAGTAATGGTGTAAAGTGTCACTGTTGTCCTTTTTTTTTTTTTGCCTGTCATGCAGTTGTACAAGGCTGAGGACCTCTATGATATGCAACAAAATAGGGGTCCACAAACAATAATCCATTTAAAAAACGAAACAAAAAGGAAGATGGAAACCAGTTTACCTATCATTGCTGTCCATCTGGAACCTGATCTCTTCTTTCACTACCTCATTGGCCAGAAAGTGTCTTAGTCACTCTGGGTCAAGAGAACCTTTCCTGGCCAAGAAGCCAATCAAACTTGAGGGAGAATGCTGGTGTGAGGATTTTAGACCTGCAAATGAAGAGACTCAGAAAGCAGCCAGTCATTCATGCTGGAATGGGCAACCCTGGGAAAATCCTGATATTTAAATGTGGGGAAGCCAGCTTCCAATCTGGTGTAAAACAGGCTTGCAAGAGACTGGGTGGAACAGGAGGAGGGCTGGCAATCACATCGAAGCCAGCCAGCTATATAAAAGGCAGAATCATTTCTCAGCGCTATGTTGAAAGATGGATAAGGCTTTTTCATCTTCCAGCTCTTATTTAGTTGAAGGGCTGGGGGAAGAGCGAGGGGAAGAGGAAGCTGGTTTTCTTTGTACCCTGTCTCTTTTCAACGCTTAGCTGTCCTGCTTTTACACTTTTTCAAGGTATTTCAGCCCAGAAAAACATGGTTTCTAAAGGCACGTTTTTTTTGTTTTTTTTAAAGAGGTCTCCGTCTACTTGGTGTGTATATAGGAGACTGTCAGGGCAACCCGACAGTAACCCCCCTTTCAGTTGTGGGGTGTACCTGGAAGAAATTCATTCTCGTAAACTGTGTTGGAATGGGGGGAAGAGGGCCAGTGCAAATAAAAAGCTGAAAATGGATTTGGGAGACGTGGCTTCCAATCCCTGTTCACTTGTTGGCCTTGACCATCTCTCAGCCTAACCTTCTTCACAAGGGTTGGGTTGGGGAACGTCACGTACTCCTTAGAAGAAGCAGGGGTGCCAACTTCTGGCTTTGGAAATTCCTGGAGATTTGGGGGCAGTTCCTAGGAAGGGTGGCATTTGGAGAGGGCCAATGCTCAGTTGGGTTGTGACAAAACAGTATTTGCTCTCTGATGTAGCGTTTGCCCTCTGGAGCTATCCTTTCCTCCAGGGACACTGATCACTGCAGCCTGGATATCAATTATAATTCCAGGAGAACTCCAGGGCCTATCTGGAGGTTGGCAGCTCTAAAGAAAAGTGAACTGCAAATGTGCTGGAGAAATAAATGGCATGCCCCTGATCACTTCAGTTGCTTTTCTTTTAACTCGTTTCTTAGAATCCTTGAAAACAGAGAGAGAGAGAGAGAGAGAGAGAGAGAGAGAGAGAGAGAGAGAGAGAGAGAGAGAGAGAGCGCATATCACAGGCAGGATGTTCCCAACATTTTACACTGGGGGGGGGCATGAGCAGAATGACAGTAGATAGATAGCCCCTAAGTGCCCCGTGGCTTCTTCTGAATCATCCAGATCTTGCCACTGTCGGAGATGGATGGACCATTTGTCTGAGCCGATAGGGTTGCTGATCTGTGTTCTTGCAATGACCTTGGCCTGCATCTTCTCTCCTGATGCAGACTGGCAAGTGAACAGCCAGTCATGATCAGGAATACAAGGAGGCCAAGCACCCAAAACTTGGTAGGGTAGTTATTTGAGCCAGTGACTCAGGATGCATACGCAAATATCTTTGGAAAGTAGACAGCCCTAGGTGAGCCATAATTTAGGACGTAACTTCATGGCTAGGTAGAAAAATCACCGGAGGAACCAGTGAGCTTACCCTAGAATTCCCATATGCAAATTAACAGGACAAAGACTAGCATTGATTGGCTTCTTCTAGACTTTCACTTTAGTAGTGTTTAGGGAGTGTGAAATTACTGTTTACCATTATAATGTTCCAGTTTTGTCAGCAGTATACATCCAGAGAGCCTGCTGTGATTCTAATATGAGAACCAGAATTCTAGTCCTTATGGCTGTCTAAAAATACATTAATAATCGGAATACATTGCCACCGTCACAGTGTATAACATCCACTGATCTCTTGTCACTCGTAATCTATAAATCCCCCCTACTCTTTTGACAGGTATGGTGGACCCTGCAATAGTCCCCCAGCAAGCACAACGGCTCCTTATCACCCTCCCTCTCTTTCTCCTCCTCCCCCCCTAGCCAGAAGGATGGTGGTGGGGGGGCAGAACTGGAACATGGGCAGTTGCCAGCCACTGGTGTAAATGCACAAAATTGTTTAAACAAAAAACACAGCCCTTTCAGCAGCCAGTGATCTGTCATCCCAAGAACCCCATCCTCTTAAAACTAGACCTGAACCTTCCACTCCTGAGATTCCCCCCCCCCTTTTTGTCCTCAGCCACTCGGCTGGTTATTTTGGGGAAATGGTTTTCCTGGAAGGAGAAAAGGAATCTGATAGTCTTCTGAAGTGATGCGGCTCTGCCCTTTCTTTCTCTGTCTCTCCACACGCGCACGCCAAGCTGGGGTGTGAACGGCTGTTTGTGTGCATGTGCTATTACGTCACTGTTCCAGCTTGGTTCGCTGTGACCTTGGACGAAAAGAGGAGGCGATGAGAGTGCTTTGTCATACAGTGCCCGGTGCCCTCCAGGAGACAGAGCTGGGCACAGGTCCAAAACCCGTCTCACTCTCTCCAGTTCCTTCCCCCCATGGCAATGGGAACAGCCTTCTCTTTCAGAATGGCCTCCCTACAACCGATGCCGGCTTTCTCCAGCTCTGCGGAGCTGCACACACGCACCCGAGGGGGGTACTTTCCACCCGGCTGAACTGTTTCCCTGTGACTTGTCGCCTCAGGTTAAATCACATTTTTGGTGGCTGCCCTTATGTAAGAAGAAATGTGGCATGTCTGCTGAGAAGGCAGGATTTTAGCCCTGGGAAACGGGCGGTTGGGAGTTGAGGGCATGGAATGGCGATGGGAAAGCAAAGGGGAGAGAGACACTATGGTTCAGCTCTCAACCCCAGGGCCCCGTTTGTATGAACAGCTGATGAAGTGGAAAACCTGATCCTGGACTCTTTTATGTATTCAGACCGCAATTGGGGCTTACGTTCTTGGCTACACCTCCCTATGAAAAAAATTGTCCCGCCGATAGAAAGTGAGTTGTTGGGGAGAAGAGTTCTAACTAGTTTTCTACATGCAAGGATTCCCCCCCCCCCACAGAAGCATTCAGCTGTGACACTTTGCATCCGGAATCTGTAGCAGTACAGTCCTGGAATGAATATGCTCTCTTATCAGGTGTTTGTATAGACTAAGCCTGAATAGCACGGGAAGTTGCCTGGGGGAACATATTGGTGGTATGTCCCCTACAAACATAAGGGTGGATTCTGTACCCCTCTCTGCTCTGGGAGGGGAATAATGCATTGTGGATTAGATCCATAAGAACCGTGAGAAACAAGGTCTTTTAACTTTCCACTCTGAAAGGAGCCTGAAAGCATCTCTGGAAAATGGGTCCTCTTGGGTTTTCTTTCTAGGAGTTAAATACAGTCCTGGGAGGTTACAACCGGAAGGCACAACTCCTGGATTCTGTTGCTAACTCTGGACAACAAATCTGCTCATTCCTCCTCCTGGGATTTCAGATGGTGCTTAGTTTTTAAAATGTCAATTTCCAAAGAGCTACCCTGCCTAGAGTTATTGTTCTATCTCTCTCCCGGAGCCCTTTGTTTCTCATCCTAGAAGTTTAGGGGCTGGTTGTGATTAATCAGGGTGTGAAAGAGGTCTCCACATGTGGTCACGTGTGGTGTTGTCTTTAGAATTGCTGCACTTGTTTCATGGCTTAGCCTGGGCAGTAAAAACAGCGTGAAATGCAGTTCAAAATACAAGAAGAACCACAACAATCCTGTTAATTCATGATCAATGTATGTTTGTTTATCTCAGAATGGATACATACAGTTTGTACTCCTGTATGCATAGACACATTTCTGGCTGCCACCGGAAAAACCTTTATCTCCTATTTAGTTGACTATCCAGGGGAAGTTGCCAGAACTCTCTATCCTGTTGCCTCTGTGGTGTGTTCCTGGCTGTCACAACTTTCTCTTCTTGTTGCATGCATGATATGTTCCTGGTAGCCACAGTGAAGCACCAATCCAAGGATTAATTTAAGTGTCTGAAAGTGGAAGTTCCACCCACACATTCCAGCAGCAGTATGGTTTGTTTTGTTTTCCGCTGGAGTTATGAGCCAGATTTCATATTGTGCATTTCATTTTTGGGGCGGGGTATTTGTGTGTGCCAACCTAGCAGTTCGAAAGCAAGAAATTGCAAGTAGATAAATAGGTACCGCTTCAGTGGGAAGGTAACAGCATTCCGTGTGCCTCGATGTTTAGTCATGCGGGGCGCATGACCACGGAAACGTCTTTGGACAGCGCTGGCTCTTCGGCTTGGAAATGGAGATGAGCACCGCCCCCTAGAGTCGGATTTGACTAGCTTTCGAGCAAGGGAAACCTTTACCTTTACCTATTTGTGTGTGTGTGCTTCCATGCCTGGAAGTCATGACAACCTTTGGCGATCTGTACTGGGGGCTTGGATGTTTTTCAGAGAGGTGGCTTGATAGCCTGCCTCTGTATCCCAAGTCCTGATATTCCTTGGAGGTCTCCCTTCCAGTTACTTGCCAGGGTCAGTCCTGCTTAGCTTCTGAGATCTGACAAGATCGGGCTTGCCTGAGCTATCCACGTCAGGGCCACTTTTGTGCGTTTCAGAGGAGTGGGATAAAACTGCCCCTTTTTAGAAATTGGGATTTTTGTACACGGTGGTGGTGGTGGTGGTGGAAAATGCCATCAAATTGCAGCTGACTTACAGCAACCCTGTAGGGTTTTCAAGGCTAGAGACAAAGAGAGGTGGTTTGCCATTGCCTGACTCTGTGTAGCGACCCTGGGCTTCCTTGGTGGTCTCTCGCTCAGGTACGAACCAGGACCGTCCCTGCTTAGCTTCTGAGATCTGATGAGAATTGGGCTAGTCTGGGCCATCCAAGTCAAAGATTATTCAGCTTCATATTAATTACCTTAACAGGTTTTAAGCAAGTGACTGAGGTCCTAATATCTTTATTTGTAACTGGATTGAATTAGGGGCTGCTAGATTTCCTGCAGAAATAAGAGTGAAAGGCTTGGCAAGTGGTAGAGAGAACAATGGATGGAAAGAATGGGAAACCTTGGGAGGAATATGCATTTTTCATAAACACGGGGCTGTGGGGGAAACAGTTGGGGGGGGATTGTAGGGGAAGAGTTGAGCACCCCTTTTCCTGCCATCTTCTTTTCTCTCTAGACATCTAGTTTTTAATTCTACTCTTCTCCAAGGACATAAGAACATAAGAGAAGCCAATGTTAGATCAGGCCAGTGGCCCATCCAGTCCAACACTCTGTCACACAATGGCCAAAAATACCAGGTGCCATCAGGAGGTACAACAGTGGGGCCAGGACACTAGAAGCTCTTCCACTGTGCCCCCCCCCCAACACCAAGAATACAGAGCATTACTTGCCCTAGACTGAGAGTCCCTATCTATACCTTGTGGCTAATAGCCACTGATGGACCTCTGCTCCATATGCTTATCTAATTCCCTTTTGAAGCCGTCCATGCTTGTAGCCGCCACCACTTCCTGTGGCAGTGAATTCCATGTGTTAATCACTCTTTGGGTGAAGAAGTACTTCCTTTTATCCGTTCTAACCCGACCGCTCAGCAATTTCATGGAGTGCCCACGGGTTCTTGTATTGTGAGAAAGGGAGAAAAGTACCTCTTTCTCTACCTGCTCTTTCCCATGCATAATCTTATAAACCTCGATCATGTCACCCCTCAGTCGTCTTTTCTCCAAGCTAAAGAGCCCTAAGTGCTTTAACCTTTCCTCATAGGGAAAGTGTTCCAACCCTTTTATCATTTGAGTTGCCCTTTTCTGCACTTTTTCCAAAGCTATAATATCCTTTTTAAGGTGTGGTGCCCAGAACTGCACACAGTATTCCAAATGAGGTCTCACCATTGATTTATATAGGGGCATTATGATATTGGCTGATCTGTTTACAATACCCTTCCTAATAATCCCCAGCATAGCATTGGCCTTCTTTATTGCAGTCACACACTGTCTCGACATTTTCAGTGAGTTATCTACTACGACTCCAAGATCTCTCTCTTGGTCAGGCTCTGCATCAGATACAGACCTCAAAGCAATTCACGCTGTCACCCCTCCCCCATTTCATACTCATTATAACCCTGAGGGGGGGGGGGTCAGGCTGATTTACTTACCCAAGGTCACCAATGAACGTCATACGTCTGAGCTGGGATTTGAACTCCGGTCTCCCTGGTCCTCGTCTGTCACTCACACTTCTGCACCATGCTGGTTTTGCTGGTCTTCCGTTTCCGTTTCCTGGCCTTCCGCCTTCTTCCCAGGATACAAACGCTATGCTGTAACACCCCCAACAGCCATTCAAAATGACATATCTCTCCACAGCAGCTGGGGCCAAGTTTGTTCATGATCACACCTTAAAAAGGATATTATAGCTTTGGAAAAAGTGCAGAAAAGGGCAACTCGAATGATAAAAGGGTTGGAACACTTTCCCTATGAGGAAAGGTTAAGGCGCTTAGGGCTCTTTAGCTTGGAGAAACGATGACTGAGGGGTGACTTGATTGAGGTTTATAAGATTATGCATGGGAAAGAGCAGGTAGAGAAAGAGGTACTTTTCTCCCTTTCTCACAATACAAGAACTCGTGGGCACTCCATGAAATTGCTGAGCAGTCGGGTTAGAACGGATAAAAGGAAGTACTTCTTCACCCAAAGAGTGATTAACACTTGGAATTCACTGCCACAGGAAGCGGCTACAAGCATGGACGGCTTCAAAAGGGAATTAGATAAGCATATGGAGCAGAGGTCCGTGGCTATTAGCCACAAAGTATAGATGGGGACTCTGGGGCAAGTGATGCTCTGTCTTCTTGGTGCTTGGGGGGGTCAACAGTGGGAGGGCTTCTAATGTCCTGGCCCCACTGGTGGACCTCCTGATGGCACCTGGTATTTCTGGCCACTGTGTGATACAGAGTGTTGGACTGGATGGGCCTTTGGCCTGATCCAACATTGGCATCTCTTATGTTCTTATGTTCTTATCAGGTTTTAAGATTATGACCTGAAACATTTGCTTCTATCCTCCACTAACAATTTTATTTTTAAAACTTTATAACTGCTGGCCTGGTGGAGAGGTCTGGTGAGCTCCCAAAACTTTCATAACGTTTTGTGTCATTTTGATTGGCCCCAATACAAAAGTTTTACCTTGGATTTTTGTTTGTTTGTTTTGGATTTCACACAGGCCAGTACTGCTGGTTACAAAAATGACCCTTCTTGATGACCTTTTTAACAGAGAATCAGCATCTGGGTTTGGAAACATGAGTGCTTTTAAAAATATCTATATAGAAAAGTTTAACAATATGGACAGATTAAGGGAAGAAATGTAATTTTGAAGAGAATAGTTACCTGGTAGATTTGTATAAAAATATGTGAACAAAAGAGGATTAAGAAGTGAGCTGGAGGTCAGAGCACTGTGGGAAGCCATATAGGGGAGGGAAAGGGAGGAGGGTAGGATATAAAATAATATAGCTGTATATATAATGTTGGATTTGAATGAATATATCCTAATAAAATGTTTTACAAAAAAAAGTATCTATATAGACATTGCATTCATAGCTCACATTCTTCCCACATGGAACTCAAAGGCAGCTGTGATGGGATTCCCAGGAAATGTCCCATGTAGCTGTCGACGAGTTCCTGTATCAGATGTCCCCCAACCACAGCCCTGATCCTGACAATGTATTGGGTTGTTCCACCTTTTAGTGCCATAGGTTTTGAAAGAGGTTGCAGAGGCTAGTTTTAATTCTGCACAGTGCAATGTTGTCACACGTACACTAACAGCTTTGTCTCTTGGGCAGGCCAAAGACAGTGACGATGAGGAAGAGGTGGTGCATGTGGACCGAGACCATTTCATGGATGAATTCTTCGAACAGGTAAGAGGGAGAGGATTGAATTTACTCCTGAAAAGCATCCCCAGCCTGGCAGCCAGAAGACTCCCAAGTAGGCTGATTGAGCTGAAGTATGCAAATCAGGTATATTTGCATACTTTTGCGCTGTTTGTTTTGTACAGTGTGTCGCCCACGTGCATTTCCTAGGAATAATTGGTGCCTGAGAAGATATACAAATTTGATGTTTGAGATTTCTCAAAAATACCATACGGGGACTGAAATTCAAACTGCCCCCATTACTGAGCAAACGTTTACACACTTGGGCTCACCCAAACATTTTTAAAAGGCCACCCTCTAAACCTGAACGTATAATCTGTATCACACCCAGAGGTTCTGGTTGCCCCTGCAAAGGGAAAATTAAAATCGTCAGTGAAACTGTCTGTGTGTGAAATAAAAATTAGAGAGAGAATTCCTTCTCGAATAGACAAATGAAGCCTCCCTATTCTGAGGAAGTGAATCCGTTTGGATATGCTCTGTCTTATAAGAAGAAGAAGAAGAGATTGGATTTATACCCCGCCCTTCACTTGGAGTCTCAGAGCGGCTTACAAACTCCTTTCCCTTCCTCTCCCCACAACAGACACCCTGTGAGGTGGGTGGGGCTGAGAGAACTTTGACACAAACTGCTCTTTTTCAAGGACAGCTGTGCCAGAGCTTGTGACTGACCCAAGGTCACATCAGCAGGTGCAAGTGGAGGAGTGGGGAATCAAACCCGGTTCTCCCAGATTAGAGTCCGCGCACTTAACCACTACACCAAACTGGCTCTCTGTTGGGCTTATTTTTTTACACTGACTTAATGTTGTAAGCCATGTTGCACTCTGTTTGGAATGGCAGGGCAGAAGCGTTTTAATGACTAAAATAAACAGATATACTGCCTTGAAACAGATAGGCTTCATTTAAAGTATTTACCAAATATATCACTGCCGGACATGAGGAGCTGACCAATGGTCACCCAGCTGGCAGATCGAACTAGTTGCAACGGAGGAACTGACTAGGAAACAGTTCTCTGAATAGGAACAGTTTTTGCCAGCTTTTCAAGCAAGGAAGGGGTCCTAAATACTTCTAACAATCCGTTTCAGAGAACAGGAGCGACGAAAGACAAAACTGGGTATGAAATTGCTCTGTTGGCAAAGATTTTGTTACCCAGACACAAGCTTCTTGTGAGGACTGTAATTGGTGCATGTTATGATGCAGGGAGAGACATTCCTTTGGATTCCTTCTCCCTGGGAGGTGCTATTTTATGGGAGATGGTGATGGACACCTCTGGCCTGAATTAACTCCTGCTTGGGATCTTCCCAAGAGCTAAGCTCATTAATATTCAAATAGCATGTATTTAATATACAAAAGCATCTTGTCACCAATGCCACGCAGCCTCTTGAATATGCCAGCACGAGAAATTGTGGGGCAGGCCATTGGGGTGGAGATCAGTGTTCCCTCTAAGCTGAGTTAGTGTGAGCTAGCTCACAGGTTTTTAATCCTCCGGCTCACATATTTTTGTCCTAGCTCAGGAATGGTGGCTGCAGAGCAAACTAATTTATGCAGTAGCCAAATCCCTCGCTCACAACTTTAATGCCAGTAGCTCACAGAGGAGAATTTTTGCTCACAAGACTCCACAGCTTAGAGGGAACATTGGTGGAGACCACCAACAACGATGGGGTCCGTGCCTGTGTGTGGTCTTGTTCATAAATAACATTTGTGGATGAGGTAACTGCAGTACACTCCAGAGAAACCTTGTTATTTCTCTGAAACTGTCTCACAGTATGTCTGCGGCAAATCCCAGACTCAAACACCTCTGAAATATTCATTGTGATACTCCTTCTGCAGTTCCCCAGAAGTATAATGTAACTGGAAATCTGGTCTTTGTCACAGAATGTAACATCTGATGTCAATTTCTGAGATTCTCAGCTCCCCTCCCGCCCCCAAAAAGTTTCTTGTCTTTTTTTGCAGTTATGCACTTGAAAAGACAAAAGAGTTCTGTTTTGAAAAAGTTCTGGCATTCCGGCATAACTGTGCTACTTATTCCACTTGCCGGACGTCCACCTGCCATCCAAATTCTCTCCCTTCCCCACTTCCTTTCACCTAGCCAATTGCTACTTTCCCAAAAATTCCATGTCTGCCACCCTTTCCCAGCCATCCTCAAATAATCATACAAAGTATACAATTTCATACAAAGTTAGAAAACATGGTTTCATACTCCTTTGATACCAATATTTGAATGTTGTTGTAAACTTTTCTTACCAATGTTGGATTTCCCTTGGAGGAGAATTGGCTGCCTACAGTATGGCCAGCCTTAGTTGTGTTTATTTGTGAACATTTGGCCTCCCGAGTATACGTGATGGTGGGAAACCCTTTTGTTTACACTGGGATTTGCTCCATTTGGGTATAAAGCAGAGAATGGGGTTTCCCATTTTTTTAAAGCAAAAGTGGCCTGTGGGAAGGGGAGGTGTTATTTTCATTCCACCTCTGACTTGCCTCTTTTCTGCCTGACTTCCAGTGTCACCTTCCTCTTTTCTGGGCTCTAATACTGAAAGTGGGCCTGGCAGAGAGAAAAACACTGGTGCAGGTGCGTGTGTGTCTGGGGAGACATTATGGAGAGATAAACTGGGGAGAGATGAGCTTTAAAATCCCACAGGCCCCCCTTTTCTCCAAAACCTAGGGCCCACCTCCTGCTTTATCTGTTGCCAACACAGACCTGAGTTTAAAGAAATGTGTCTGGCTCACAGCCTTAAGTGGTCAAAAACAAATTTAATGCATAGTTACACACACACACACACACACCATATGGACCACAAAATGACACTTATCATGTGAACAAGCCCTTAAGTTTGCAGTTTGCCAGCACAGAGGGATGCCCAGGCCAGGGGAATCAATGGGACCTTGGGTCTGGTTTGAGGGACACTGTCGAAGCAATTGTGTGGTGTGTCTAAGCTGGCTGTAGATTTCAGGACCTTGGAGAGAGTCCTCCACTGTTCTAGCCTGAAGCCCCCACATTTCAAGGCTTTTCTGCGCTGTAGTGCCCACTAGTGCTCATGACGGAAGACTGCAGGCAGTCAACCCTTTTTAACAAGCAAGGATTTCCCAAGATTTGTCTCCCTGAGCATCAGTAAAGCTACTTTTGTGCTTTTTGAAGATGGTTGAGGAACATTAGACATGATCCTCCCCCCCCCCCCGGCTCTGGTGCAGAATGAGGAGTTCCAGATGTGTCCTAGCTGCATTAGCTGTTCTGCTCCGGGAAGTTTCTCCCTGCTGAGGAATCTGCAGTAGCAATTTGCTGATGGAAAGACATCAAGGAAATAAAGCTAAGGATAGGTGGCTGTGGGGGGGGGCCCAGTCGAGCCTCTGCATGGGGAACGGTCTATTTTAGACACGCAGGAAACACTCGTGCTTCTTTCCTATCGAGGCTCGTGCCTGCTGGCGCTCCAGGCAAGTCTTTCCTCCCAGACGGCAAGAAGACAATTCCATTGCCAGTGGGGAGAGAGAGCACTGCCAAGGACCTGCAGGTCCTTAGTACACAGCACCAAGGTCTGCCTCAGAGGTGAGGACAGGTGCACTGCAACCACCAACCCTGTTTGCAATCTCCATTCTCAGCAACAGCCAGGAGAGGCTCGGCTCTTCCACCATCCCTCCAATCTCTCTTCTAGCACTCCGGAGGCTGCTTTGAGAGGCCTTGACAGATTGGCACCCCCCTGCCCAGGGTGTTGCCCTTTGATGACATCACCAGCTTGCTTGGCGTTTGCTTTAGCCAGCCTCCTGCCGAGGCCCTGCTGCCCTGGGCTTTCGCGCAGGATACTCTGAGAACTGGAACCAGCGTGGGTTCTGGGGCCTTGCTGGGGGTGCACACAGATCGTATAGGACAGATGGGGTTATTTTTGCAATAAGATGCTGTCCTTTAGCAGACCGAACCCTGTACTCTGTTCATGCTGGGGGATTGGCCTGTTGTTCATCCTCTGCTCAGGGATGTGCCAGAAGAACATTTGAGCCCAGTAGCACCCCTTAAAGACCAACAAAGTTTTTCGGGGTATAAGCTTTTGTGACTCAAAGCTCGCCCAAAGTGCACCACACAGACTCCAGAATGCTGCTCGGATTGTGGGGCGAAGGAGCTGGCGGCTTTTAAAAGCTCCCTAGAAAAGAGAATTCCAGATGCCGTGAACACTATGAAGGGGAAAGCTGACTTTACTCAAATTCTCTCTTGTACTCAGTTGTAATTTTCTTGGTGGCTTTCAGGGGAAGGCTGGAAAAGAATCTGGTGGGGATGCCTTGACGTATAGGATCTCTTTCTTGGGGGGGGGGGGAGGCTAGACTAGTTAGTCCCAAGGAGTCTAAGGCTCCTTGAGATCAAGGAGGCTCAGAGTCCATGAGATGACAGTGGTATTGCAGAGTTCTAACTAAATATGTGTGGCAACCAACACAAAGGTATAAGATAGAGCACCATTGAGACTTGGGTTGGAATAGCTCCCTTCTTCTGCATTATGCGCTGGTCCTGCATGTATTCAAACAAAAATCCAACATGAGAGCTATGCATAACTTTTCTTTCTCTGTGACTGTCTTCCAGCCTCCAAATCTTGTGGCTTTAGGGTCTGTTAAGAGCGCAAAGGCCCTGTCCTGTATTGACCGTGTTGACCTCATCTCACCTTGTGCAGTGGTGGGCATGACAGGCCGCCCTTTGCAGCCTCGGTGTAAGGGAGCTCTAATGAGTGCATCTGTGTGTCTTTGCCCAGGTGGAGGAGATCCGTGGCTGCATTGAGAAGCTCTCAGAGGATGTGGAGTTGGTGAAGAAGCAGCACAGTGCCATCTTGGCTGCCCCCAACCCTGATGAGAGTGAGTGGACCCAGCCACCCCACAAACACATATACAGTGACACTATCTCATGTGCTTGCACATAGCCCACATTAACCAAACTCACACATACATGTACACCTGATGGGCATACGGTGCTCTCTCACTAGATCCTGCAGGAAAGTAGAGGCTGCACAAGTGAACATTCCCACAGGTTTGTGAACATTCCCCTGTGCTTGCTCACAGTGAACCACACTCAAATGTGTGCATGTTCATGTTCACCAGACACCACCATACCCTGTGGGCCAGTGGATGCATGCACAGACGAACATCCCAAAGCGCCTCTTAGGATGACTGTCAGACACCCCTCCTTCTGTTCCTGTTGCAGAGACCAAGCAGGAACTGGAGGACCTCACAGCTGACATAAAGAAGACTGCCAACAAGGTGCGCTCCAAGTTGAAAGGTAAGAGCTGGTGTTGGGCTGGGTCCTATTGCTCTCCGTAACAGTATTTAGCATTTCCACTGTCCAAAGTACGTCATGTGCCTTGTCACAGTGACTCTTACAAGAGCCGTGTAAGGTAGACCACTGTTGTCACTGTCTCCTGAAGTTAAAAGAAATTGCCCAAGACCCCCCTGGTGAATTCATGGCTGAGCTGTGGCATGAACACGTGACCTCCCCAAAGCTACATCAGCTCTTGCTCGGAGGGCTGTATGTGAGCGATGCTGCCTTGAGGTTGGGGTGTAGGCAACCTGAAGAGCCAGCAGGGGGCCTGAGGCGAGGATTCTTCTAGCTGGCAGGCACGGTCCAGGCGGACTGCTGCCCCCAGGGCCCAGCCTTGATCTTTCTAGCCCTACTAGGTCTTTCTAGCCCTACTAGTCTTTCTAGCCCTACTAGGTCATCCCTGACTTGAGTGGCCCAGGCTAGCCCAATTTCAACAGATCTTGGAAGCTAAGCAGAGTCATCCCTGGTCAGCATTGGGATGGGAGGCCACCATGGAAGTCCAGGGTTGCCATGCAGAGGAAGGTGAGAGCAGAGAACCTCAGTTCCTCTCTTGTCTTGAAAACCCCATGAAGGGCTGCTGCCATGAGTTGGCTAAGACTTGGAAGCACTTTCCATCAGCACCTGGTCAGGGGAACCAATGAGCTTCCTGCATAGGAAGATTCACTCTGGACTTTAGGGAGTCATCACCACCCTGGGAACATTTTTGCTGTGAAGCTCTGGTGGCTCACCAGAAAAGGCAGCGAAAGGAAGATCCAGAGGTTCTGAGTTCTAGTCCCAGCGGCTTCATGCATGCCACAGCTCTGAGTCCTCTGCTTTTTTTCCCTCATCCCTGCAGCGATTGAGCAGAGTATTGAGCAGGAAGAAGTGCAGAACCGGTCCTCAGCTGACCTGCGGATCCGGAAAACACAGGTAGCTGGCTTTTCCTTGCCGCGTTTCTCTTTTTTCCCCCTCCCTTCATGTGCTCTTAAGGTAGCTGGCTTTTCCTTGCCGCGTTTCTTTTTTTCTCCCTTCAGGTGCTCTTCTTCATTATCTGTGAATAATGATGATGATTAGTCTGGAATTGATATGACAGATGTCTGGAATTGATATGGACTGTTTATAGATACCCCTTTGTGAGTTGTGGGAAATAGGTTCTGAAAGCAAGAACAAATTCTCTGACTGCAAAATGAAACCAACAGAAAGGAGACTGGGTGGGAGGGATGGCATCCACTAGAAAGAAGAAGAAGAGGAAGAAGAGATTGGATTTATACCCCACCCTTCACTACCCAAAGGTGTCTCAGAGCGGCTTACAAACTCCTTTCCCTTTCCCTCCCCACAACAGACACCCTGTAAGGTAGGTGGGGCTGAGAGAACTCTGACAGAAACTGCTCTTTTTCAAGAACACCTCTGACAGAGCCATGGCTTGCCCAAGGTCATCCAGCCAGGTGCAAGTGGAGGAGTGGGGAATCAAACCCGGTTCTCCCAGATTAGAGTCCGTGCACTTAACCACTTCACCAAACTGGCCACAAGGATTTGGGCCACAAACTGTGTAGCTGCTGTAATGAATCTTTGGGATTCTTTCCCCACGAGACAGCTCTCTGTTCTCCTCGCCCAGCGAATAATCCCAAGGCTGTCAGATGAGGCCGTAACTGATTGCTCTCCAACTAGGTTATCTCTGTGCTTTTATCTGCCATACCTTACTGTCTCCCCATCTCTTTGCCAAGCACTCAACCCTCTCCCGCAAGTTTGTGGAAGTGATGACGGAATACAACACAACCCAGTCCAAATATCGAGATCGTTGCAAGGACCGAATCCAGAGACAACTGGAGATAAGTGCGTTCCTTTGCCTTTTGCAATTCACTCAGATGCATCCCCCAGCATCGTATCCATTAAATTCCCGCCTTCCCTTGTGAGCAGTTCAAAGTCTCTTCTGCTCATCACATTTCATTTGAGTTGTCTTTATTGGATTCATTCCGTGTACGTTGGAAAGAGATTTAAACCAGGCTAAGAATGAAGGCAGCTGCACCACACAGAGTGGTTTTGCTTTACTGCAGAGTAATGAAATCACGTAGGGGGCTGGACTTGCAGGGCAAAGGGATGCAATTTCCAAGGGGATGTGAACCTCTGCACCACCACAGAGGGGAGGAAAAACCGACACACAGTGACCAATGTTCCCTCTAAGCTGTGGAGTCTCGTGAGCAAAAATTCTACTCTGTGAGCTACTGGCATTAAAATTGTGAGAGAGTGATTTGGCTACTGCATAAGTTAGTTTGCTCTGGAGCCATCCTTCCTGAGCTAAGATAAAAATG
The DNA here is from genome assembly GCF_001447785.1 of Gekko japonicus. Taxonomy (NCBI): domain Eukaryota; kingdom Metazoa; phylum Chordata; class Lepidosauria; order Squamata; family Gekkonidae; genus Gekko; species Gekko japonicus. Next base: position 461,333 of record NW_015163112.1, on the reverse strand, counting down.
TGTGAGCCGGAGGCTAAAAAACTGTGAGCTAGCTCACACTAACTCAGCTTAGAGGGAACACTGACAGTGACTGATCCTTGTGGAGGCACCTTGTTCATTTTAAAAGCAATAATGCTTTCTTACTTACGGGCTGTATTTTTATCCTCCCAAGGAAACCATGCCAGTGTAGGTGGTCCTTCATTTTATCCCCACAACAGTCCTGTGAGTTTTGTGGTTCAGTGAAGATCTGAGCCCAAGTCTTCTCAGTTCCAGTTCAGCATTCTGACTAGGGTTGCCAATTCGTGGAGATTCGGGGGGGTGGAGGCTGAGGAGGGCGGGATTTGGGGAGGGAAGGGAAGGGACCTCAGGGGGTATAATGGCATAGAGTCAACCTTCCAAAGCAGCCGTTTTCTTTGGGGTAACTGAATCCGGCATTTCGGAGATCAGTTGCAATTCTCAGAGATATCCGGGCCCCACCAGGAGGTTGTCCACTTTAATTTTAACAACTACAGCACATTGTCTTACTTACTCTGGTAGCAGCTGTACCTGAAAGGGGAGAGTAGCCATTGGCAGAGGGACTGGTGTGTAGTAATGACTCCTTTTCAGTGTTGAACAAGGCAAGCATCAAATGAGCTTCTTCCCCCCCCTGTGCTTGTATTGTTCACTGGAGGAAGGGAGTCTCCTCCCTTCTACAGGATTGGAAGCAAACTTAACGGCTTTGTCCTTAAGAGGGCCATGTGTGAATAGGCCCAGTTGGATGCAGTCTCCTGTTGCCACACTAGGGGGCACTGTACTGCAAGATGCAGCGATTCCTCAGGGCTCTCTCTTACCCCTCTCTTCTTGCAGCTGGCAGGACAACAACCAATGAGGAACTAGAAGACATGCTGGAAAGTGGCAAGTTGGCAATCTTCACCGATGATGTACGTGTCAGCATGGCTGCGCTTCATGGTGTCGGGTGGTGGTGGTGGTGGGTTCATGTCGGGGTAGTCATTTATAATCCATCTCTCCTGTGGTCTAAAGCACTGTAACCAACAGCAGAGTACCCTGCAAGGAACCAGCCTAGGAAGTCCTTAGAGGGTCTAGGTCAGTGATAGTCAGGTGGCTAGGGAGCCACATGTCCCTGTTTGACATGCCACTTGTGGCTTTTCTGAGCACTGTTCCCCCCATGTTCTAAGAAAGTGGGCAAGGCCCTTGCCCCGTGGGGCTTGTGGTTGACAGATGGTTCCCAGTTTGAAGGAGCTGTTGCCAGAAGGACAGGTAAGCTGAGAAGCTCCCTGAGGTGTAGGCCTCATGCAAGGGACAGAAGTAAATGTGGCTCTTCTGGTTGAGAGTAATTCTGAATACAGCTCTCCATGAGCCGCAGAGTATCATGTGTCTGGATCGAGTCTGGGTGGGTGGAACTGCAGTAGCTAGGGCCATGGGGAGTGTGTCTGTGAGGCCCCACCTCCTGACCCTTAGAAAGCCCTCCCTCCTACCCATTGCCCTTCAGATATGTCTACATATTTTCATGGTTTCCCCCACTACCATGGGGGTCAGGGATTTGCCTTCTCTTTTAGTCTTAGGCAGTTGGCTGCCACATTCCACAGCTGCCTCGAGTATACGCTGTCTGGTCTTTGATTTTTGGATGACCATCCGTCACATTATGCAATTTATTAATTACATCAGGGCCCTGCGGGATCTTAGGGAATTCCGCAGGGCCTGTAAGGCAGAGATGTTCCAGTAGGCTTTTGGCTGGGGGCAGCAACGGTTACCCATTGGCTGGCACCCCTTCTTCCTTCTCCCCCCTCCATATTCTGGGTTCCCTTCCCCCCCACCCAGAAGAAAAAGGGACTGGTAGTCTGGAATCAGGATGCATAATAATATAGGGAAATCACCATCTTGGATTTTTTTATTTACACTGAAATTTTTACTAATGTTATATATAAACTTTAATGTTTTGTGTTTTGCATTTTATGACACTATATTCTGTATATTGCTCAGAGGACGGTGTAAGCCGGGATGGGTTGATATAATAACAATAACAATAATAATAATTTGAGCAAAGGAGGGGATCTGAGTGTTTGGGCGGTTTGAAGGGTTGGGGTTTTTTTGCTTGGTGCAAAGTTCTATCTCCCTTTGTTTATATCTGTGTCTTTTGCGCAGATCAAAATGGACTCACAGATGACGAAGCAGGCCCTGAATGAGATTGAAACCCGGCACAATGAGATTATCAAACTGGAAACCAGCATCCGGGAGCTGCATGACATGTTTGTGGACATGGCGATGTTGGTGGAGAGCCAGGTACGGATGGCAAAGCCAGCTGGTGTCGGGTGGATGGTCTTGCCTTTGGGTACTGCAGTCCGCCATTGGAGTCCCAGCACTGTGGCTGAGGAAGTGGTTGAGGAAGCGCAACCAGGGCTATGTCTAGTTCTTCATTTCTAAAATGAGTGATCCCAGAACTGGAGACTTCCTGGAGGCTATGGTCTATCACATCAGGAAGCCCAGATCTATAAACATTTTACGTCTGAAGCTTTCATTGGGGAAAGGAAAAAATTCTGCACATGCTCAGAGACATATGTTCCAAGGCTGAGGTATCAACTCCCTTCCCCATATGGTCTGGAGCTTATAGCCTTGGTGTCCCTCTGCTCAAATTATTCCTGTTTTTTCCAGGCCTGTCACCTGATTAAAGAAACCTTAGTGACTTAATTAGTTTATCAACTAATCAAATCTGCATTTGGACCCCCTTCCGATAGTTCTACAGAAAGAAATATGTTGTTTTTAGATTATGTACACATGGGTAGCAGCAGTCAACTTCTTAGAAGAAACATTCCCCTTTTTCTTACATGCACTGGGAACGTCTGTTCTAAGGGGGTGCTTGCCAACTGCAGTTTGTGATGAGCACTTGGCTTAAAATTTAGCGTTAGGGCCATTTTTAGTTGAAATCGATGGATCAGTTAACTGATTATATAGCCCTTGGGCTTTGTTTTGTGGAAACTTTCATAGCTGCAGGCTTCCATGTGCAAAACAAAGCTGGCATGGCACACCGGGTATTAGCCTTGAACTGTTGAGGGTCAGCTACAAACCTCCACTTGGTTGTGAAATTGATGGCCTTGGGGCAGTTATTATCCTCCACCCCTTCCTTGCCTTACTGGGTTGCTGTCAGGGAAAGCCATGTATGCCACGCTGAGCTCCTTGGAAGAAGGGGAGGGGAATGCTTTTCACAGCCATGTCCAACAAACCCACCTTAATTTGTCCATTTCTGCCTTTTCACGGCCATGTCCAGTGAATCCACCTTTAATGTGTCCATTTCTGCCTTTCTCACTCCCTTCTTTCTCCCCTTGCAGGGTGAGATGATTGATCGCATTGAATACAATGTCGAGCACTCCGTGGACTACGTGGAAAGAGCCGTCTCTGACACCAAGAAAGCTGTAAAATACCAGAGCAAGGCTCGGAGGGTGAGTGAAGAGGGGGCTTGGGTATGAGGGGAGTAGAGAGGACCCTGGGGTAAGAAGACGTAGAGTTTGGAGCACAGAAGTGAGACTAGAACCCTGAGGACTGAAAGTGGGTCAGAAAAAGGGACGGAATGAAAACTCTCGTGGTTAGAATGTTAAACTCAAGAACCCGGGATGTGATTTGGTGAAGGAGTTTAAAAACAAAGCAAGGAAAAGAAACAAGGGCAGGGTGAAGAGAAAGACTAATATTCATTGCAGGTAGCGAAGCTGAATCTCTGCCTCTCAGCTTCTTGTCTTTTTCTCAGGCTTTATATGTCGTGTTACAGCCCGTCGGGGTGGTGGTGGAATGCAATCAAACAGGACCCCCTTTGTAGGATCTGGTTTCCTAACAGCAGTGCAGTGGGAATTTCCAAGACTCAGAAGATCAAAGTCTCAGATGTGAATTTTTTAAAAATCGAAAACGTTGATCGCATCCTGACTTAACAGATGAACATGTGAGGTTCTGGTCTTCTGCGTTTTTGGAAATCTGCTGTGTTGACAGGCAGGGAGCCTGGTAAGGGTGATTAATATGCCACATGATTTTGAACATATGGTGTCAGACTATCCGTCCATATGTCTGGCGGCAGCTCTTCAGGGCCAAGCTATACTTCACAAAGGTACTGAGTCCTGTCCAGGTGCACCACAAGTACTTTTGATCAAACATGTATTCTGAGCTCTGTGCTTGGAACTCAGTCCCCAGATGTGTGGGGTCCTGATTCAGATTGGCACCGTAGGGCATGGAGAGCTGGACTTAATCCCCCCTCCCAACCTGAAATGGTCTGGGGATGTCACAATTTGCCCTGTTGGGGAAACTTATGTGTAGTCATAAGTACATGTTAGTTTCTCCAGCAGGGCAAATGCAGCTTCGTGGGGCCCTTTCAGTTCAGGAAAATGACATGAAAAGGAAGGCGTGAGTTCCCTCTCCCCATTCCTTGTGGTGCCAGTCTGAACTAGGTCCCGCTGCATCTGGGAACTGAGTTCTGAACGTGGAACTCACAGTGAACATCTGATGGGACGTCTTTGTGGTAGACTTGGACAGGACATGAAGACTGTGTAACATGCAGTTCGGCCCTGCTGCTTGGCATCCTCCCTGTTCTGGAGATGGGTCTGGATCTTTTTCATTCCCTGCCCCTCATCTCTATTCTGCTCTAACTTGAGACCTGTGGGTTTTGCAGAACTAAAGTAGCTAATAAAGAGCACAGATAGAGATTCAGAATTAAAAGAATGTGGGCATCTTCTATGTGAATCCAGTCACAGTACTTTTACCATAAGCTTATCAACATGAAATTCTCTTTTACAAGGAAACACGATTAAAATTTGATGACTAATCCTATTTTGTACATTTAAGAGAAGTGTTCATAGTTTCCAACAAAAAAGAAACCAGGTCTAGATAACTAGTTTCAATTGGTCATCTGTTTTGGTGTCATGATTTTCCCTGACGAAAGGTGTTTCCCTCTTCAGTGTTCTAATAGAAATCTTGCCAGATGTTGTCGGGTAGCTGTGGCTATTGAGTAGGGTTAAATCTACAGGTGAAGAAGGAAGTAGGACATGGGACTCGTTTCCAATCCCAGGATTCTTTGCAATGGTCCTGGTAGATTCCCATGTTTGGATTGCAGCTGCACAGGCAAACAATAAGGGAAACCTCTTGGAAAGCAACCTGTCTGAATTTGCTCTTTAGACAAATATCCAGGTTCCCCCTGCCCCAAGAACTGATGCTTTGCAGGAACAGGTTCTTGATGAACAGACTGAATGATTTCCCCCTTCATGTATTTATTTGGCTAGCACTTCCCATGTATATGGGAGCCTTACAGAATAACATAGGCAAAAAACAGATAGGCCTCTGCCTCCAAGTAGCTGACAGCCTAGACAAGACTGGGTTACAGTTAAGAATGAGTGTTAAAGAGGTAAACCAAAAGCTGTCTGAGAAAGGTGGCTTTTGAGGAGGGGTTGGAAAAAAAACAAGATGGAGGCGAAGGGAGGGCCTCAGGAGGCCGTGAGCAGTGGGATGAGCAGTTTCCGCAGCAGAAAGCCCTGCCCCGTTCCTAATCCTAAACTCCTCCACATATGCCAGTTAGTCTGCCACCCACTGCTGGCTCCCTTGGGCCTACCTGTCTTCTTTCTCCACATGGCTGCCATTTTGAGCACACATTTTGATTGGCTGCTGCTCAGAAACAAACATGGCAACTTGGATTTTAAGCCTCCCAGCGTCTTACCCAGCATCCTGTTTACTAACTCTTTTGTCTTTCTTTTCTTCTCTCTTTTTTCCCTCTTGCTTCGTGGATTTTTTGGGGGGTAATGTAGAAGAAAATTATGATTATAATTTGTTGTGTGGTTCTCGGTATAGTACTGGCCTCCTCCATTGGGGGCACGCTTGGGTTGTAAATTAGAAGCAAAAAAAAATTAATAATAATATTATAATAATAATTTAAAAATTGTACATGCAGTGGATATAACAGCACATGTTCCAGCTACCTATAGATAAAAACAACTTTATTGGGTCAGCAAATCTAAGTTTGTTGTTCAGCATCATCTCGTCATCCATTTTACTCATTTGCTGGACACCTGGGTTCCACCCAGAATTGTAAGAGATTCTGGGCCTCAGCCAGGTGTCTTGTAACTGCACTCCCCTCCCCTTCCAACTGCACCATGGTCCAAAACTTGTGATGCCTGCCCCCCCCCCACTCCCAGAGATTTCCCCCTCTTCATATCAGTAGATTTCCCTGAGGGAAGAAATAGTTCATGATACTCTTTTTCTGCTTTTCACAGGAGAGGAGGTAGCCATGAATTTAAGCTGTCAGCTCGGGTGAGCCATTCCTTAAAATGCTAGGATGTGTAGTGTAGTAGAAAGGACAAAATACTTCAGTATTAATGTTATGCAATATCCAGGGCTGAGAACTTGCACACAGCTATTTGAACATGATGTTTTTGTGCCCAGGGATTGTAAATATACAAGTTGCCTCTGGAAAGGGAAAAAGTTATCCCCCGCCCCCGGTGCAAATGCGGATCTTTCCCTTTCCATAGGTGGCAATGGGAAACCCTTGGGTCCCCATCCCTAGGGACTATGAGCACAGGTTTTGATAGTTTGTTTGTTTTTAATTCCAGCGTTCATTCTTAGGCACTCAGAAGAACTGAGTAAATACTCAGGGCACAGTCTGGTCACCTGCCACATCATGCACTCTCCCTGTGCACTGCCCCTCTGTGGTGGAATTTCCACCCCCATTTGGGCAGCCCTTTGGTGAGCAGAGAGCAGTCTTTGTGGGAGGGCCGCCCAGGCCTGATGGGGCACATAAGGGACCAATTGGATCACCCCTTGAGAGATCGATAAATAGCACAGTACTCCAGTATCAGTACTCTAATAGCTGCATATAAATGATCACTCTAAACAGCTTCCAAAATGGGCTATAGACACAGACCAAACTTGGCGCATTGATGCTAGTGTATTTTGAAGACAATTGCCATATCAGTACTGAGTATTATTCACAATATTTGACCAAATGTATGAATACATATCCATGCAGTATTTTTGAGCAATATTACAGCATCTTGGAATATGCTTTTATTGATATTAAGCAGAAAAAAATCTCCTACTAGGTCATCAGGAGTGCATAAGTATTTCTATGACATTATCCCAAACTCTTCATACAAAGATATACATGCTACAAAACTGAGAGTCTGGCAGTCTCTTGCATATCAAAACTATTCCGGATTCACAATTAAGGCGTCCTGTATGATCAGCATCCCAGCATTCACACTTGAGTCGGAGTGAGTCATGTGAAATATGTTTTGTTTGCATCTGAGGGTTCAAGAGTACCACGGCAAATTATACTCTTGTAGCCTTGTCAATTAGAGGACCAAAAGAAGATGTCCAAAGCCAAACTGCATCTTCTGAAATACCACATTTTCTTGGGGTTGCCTCACTTCCAAATGCAGGTAGGAGGATCTCTTGTTTTGAGTATTTCTGTATTTAAAAAAAAATCCCTCTTGGCACCTGGAGAATAGGAGGGAGAGTTATGGCCAGATCTCTTCCTGGTGATACTGCTTTTCCTTTTGTAAAGGCAGTTTGATGGGGGACGGGGGATATTTAAAAAGCACAGTTCTTCCCACCTGCAGTCCGAAATGGTTCAACCTCCAGAAATCCACATCAAATGTTTCTTCTAAACGTGTAGTTCAGCTCTGAGTGATCTCAAACTGGCAACAGATAAAAGCATTTTTTCCTTTCAAGACTTCATTTCCATGTAGGCCTGTTTTGGTGTTCTGTTACCAGAAACTGTCTGTAACTAAAGGAGTCCTTTACCACGTTAGAAAGCCTACTAGTTTTCTAATGACATTCCAATGTTCTAGACTCAATGGAGGGAGATTGTGGGAGTGTTCATCCTGCCTGTAGTTCCTTCAACCTAAATAACACAATGCTGTATCATTTGTTTTCACAGCAAACAAACAAATGAACAAACAAGTAATTACCACAGATATACTTAATGATTATTTGATATTACCAGGGACTAGACTTATCGTAGTGGAAGGTCATGCTCCTGGATTGACTCAAAATGCATTCACTTGGAAGGGCTGCTTCATAGATCACACGAAGCACATGAGAAACTTTCCCAACTACTGCTGATGCTACCAAGGATCCATCCAATCACTCCCCCCCCCAGGTTATATATTAGAGGAATCAAATGCTAAAGCTTTTTTCCTGGACAGTACCAGGAAACTCTCTTCAGGTAGAAAACCAGTATGTCAGGGAGAAGGATCCCTGGCCCAGCCACCTCCCTATTTTGCTGGGTTTCCCTACCTACGTGTATTTTTTAAAAATTCACGGGGGGACATTAACAAATATAGTTGCTCCTGTCTGCGGCCTAATGTGGTACAGCCTAGGGAGCCCATTGCCTCCTGATTGTGCTGGACACCTGAACTGGCCCTTATTTTCAAAACACAGGCTGAGGATCATTGGGTTGGATCCTACCATTCCATTCTGCTGAGTGCAGAGCCTGGCACTGAAGGTCCTGAATTTAGCTGAATGGAGTGACATGATCCAACCCAGGGCTCTAGAACCCATTCTGGTACCCCCCTCTCCTTCAGAGAGTTGTCACGGATCTTCTTCCACACTTGGTAGAGTCACTGCAGACATGTGATCACTCTTCTGTGTAGGAAAGCTGCTGTTCTGTGTAGGAAAGCTGCTACAGTGCCCATGAAAAACAAATGAACGAACAAAAAACCAGATGTCCTGTCCTGCCTTCCATGCATTGAACCCCAAAACGGGCTCCTACAGCAGGTTGATAAATGAAGGAGCCCTGAGCTGATCTGCAGACCCGTTTCTGCATGTGTAGGCATTGTTCATGCAGAAACAGGCCCTGGACACACCCATCCTCCCCAATTGACTGCCAACATCTTAATGCTGGGGCGAATGCACACCTGTATCAAAAACACTGTGCTTGTTGCTAGTAAGGTTCGGCTAATTAGTATTTCTTGATTAACTCAAGTGTCTCTGACCGAACAAAAAGTGTGAATGTATGGAACCTTAGAAAAAGATACTGTGGCTCTGCTAGAGTATTATCTCCTGCCCTAAAAAAAATAGCAAAGCATTCTTGACCCATGGCATCTTAACGTGTTTAAGAAATTCACCCTTGAGTAACAAGGCTCCATCATTAGAGTACCCTAGAGTAATGATGCTGTGCACTTAGAAAACGTACTGATGTAGTCAAAGGATGCAGCTGTCTGACCCACGCCAAATATACTGCAATATTCAAGAGTGAGAATTCACTTCTTACCAGTGCAGTGCTGAAAGTAATAATGCCACTAATACTATGCCATTTTGTAATTCTAGCAGAATAGCTTACATCCTTCCAACTAAAACGAGGGATGCGACAGGGCATCCTCCTTACCCTAACTATGCAGCCTTTTCAAGGACTTTTAAGTTGATGCTTGCTCCTTTCAGTGGCATTATGAAGACTGCAGTGGACATTAGATGCTTTCGAATGTGCCTTTGTGTGCCCAGGATGACCCGGGATAAATGCTCGTATTCGTAATGCAGTAGAGCCACGGTCACCTGCTACCCAATAATAATATTATGAGTGGATGTACTGTGGAATCATTATTCTGAAACATACAGTATTTATGTATAAAAAACAGAGAATAGCTTGCCATATTTTCTTCTAACACTCCCTAAACCCAGAAAATTTGATTTCTCTAGGATCAAACAGGTCAGTATTCCTGAATCCTCTTGACAGTGGAGGTGTAGTTTGAAAACTAGAACCACACTTCACTCTTACAATTGAAAAAATTCTCTTGTAAAGTACATAGGAGTAAAGAATTAACTGCCCAGAGAGGAGACTTCTCTCTCTCTCTCTCTTTTTTGGCATCAGTCACTGTCGCTCTGACCTGGATAGCCCAGGCAAGCTCAGTCTTGTCAGATCTCGGAAGCTAAGCAGGGCCGACCCGGACAAGTACTTGGAACGGAGACCTCCAAAGAATGCCAGGGCTGGGAGGCAGAGGCAGGCAATAGTCAGCCACCTCTCTGAAATGTCTAAGCTCCACTAGGGGTTGCCAGCCATAACTCCCAGGCACACGCACACACACAAACTCACTGTTTTGGGTGTGGCTCCTCTTTGTGCAGGTAATTCTCTTGCGCCTCTGTACCAAGAGTGATGGAGTGATCCAAGCACGCCCAATGGAAAGATGGGGCGGAATTGCCAAGCCCTAGTGGAAGCTGACAAAAAGGAGAAAGACACGCAACAAGCAGCATCCTCTGTGTGTGTGGCTCACGGTAGCCTTTTGTCATGTAGAGCGAGATTTGAGTCCAGTAAGCACCTTAAGGACCAACAGGATTCCCAGGGCATAAGCTTTTGAGAGTCAGAGCTCCCTTCATCACATACCAGTGCTTTGGCTCTCAAAGGCTTTGCACCCTGGGACTCTCGTTGGTTCTTTAAGGCGCTACTGGACTCGAATCTTGCTCTTCTGCAACAGTCCGGCACAGCTACCCATCTGGCACTTTCTTTATGTAGTCAGCTTGGTTCTTTTCCCAGTGCATTCATACCACTGGCATTGGGTTCCCTCTTTCCACAATACCAATGAAGAACATTAATTGGCTAGCTTTGTGAGGAACCCTTCAGCACAAGAGTGATGGGGCTTCCACAGTCACACCATGAGTTGATGTGGGCTCCACATTCTGTGTAATCCATCTCCCTAGAAAGCCCTTGATCCTGACCTGCAGAGGACTTGGAAGGATATAGCCCCGATAGGATCCCTCCACCAATCTTGGGTTGACCACACTGATCAAGGAGCACCTCTCAATCTGGCACTTCCCCAGAAGATGGCAATTATGGCACACACCGGATGCGCTTTACAAATCCTCCATCTTCCAGACATTTCCTTCTGCTGCTGGGGCGTCTGAGTGGATCGAGGATGAGTCTGTGCCATCCCCATATTTTGAGGTTTTCAACGTACTTTGAATATGGAGAGGCCAAGACAACTTTTGGGAGCCAGCCGTGATGGATTTAAGAAGCAGAGGTGGTGGGGAGCCGTGATGGATTTAAGAAGCAGAGGTGGGGGTGTGTGTGACATCTTGAGGAAGGTCTTCAGAGAACTGTCCAGCACTCTTGGTTGTGAGAGGCTACCCAAGGGGAAGAATTTAGCACAGAGTGACTCCAGACCAGTTAGAGAGGAGAATGGGATGGTGTTCCCGTTTTGATCAAACACCTGTCCTGACAGGCTCTGCCCACCTCAGCCCAACACTTCTCCTTGAAAGGCTGCCCCTGCAAGTTGCTTCCCCAGTGCTCACATTGCCCAGTACCATCAAGAAAAGGGCCCCCTGATATCTTCTACATGAGGGTGGTGCGTGGTGATCCCTTCACCCACCCCAAATCACATTTCCCTTGCCCATTTCACCCCTGCTATTTCTTCTATCACTTTGGACTTTGATTTTGCAGAGTAGGGGTGTGTGTGTGGATGTGTGTGCACACGCGTGCAAGAGAGTGTGTGTAAATACATACATATCTGTATAGATATGCTGTACAGATGTTCATTAACACATTTTTGTATCTATATGCAAATGAACCAGGGGAGGGGTAATAGGCATACGCGTATGCCACACACAGGAATTGCATACTACAGGCAGTATATGGCGTGTGCTTACGTATGCGTGCGTGTTTCTCTGTACATTCCTGTTTTTGCATGTATATACTGGCAGGTCTTTGCCCCACACTTATGCCAGAGTTAGACCCATTGACTTCAGTGGGTATTCCAACCCGGATTCTTGATATAAAAGGTTTTGAGAACTCTTAAGTGTCCTCTGCTGACATGAAGTTGTCATCTTTGCTGTTGTGTTTTATAGGAAGATTCTATGGGCAACTCCAAAACAAACAAACGAAAAGCCACTACAATGGTTCATAAGAACAGCTCTCCCCCTAACTCCCACTTGTTCTAGGTTTTCCTTGGAGGTGTTTGGATAGTCACTTAATTGGGATTAATTAATGCTGTAAAAGGTCACATAATTGGAGCAGTTAAAATATGACAAAGAAAAGCTTTTCAAAGGCTGGAGTGATGATTCTGATCTCTGTTAGCAATTCCCGAGAAAAATAAATTGACAGGGAAACTGAAATAAAATGCACAGATTTCCTGTAAACACAAGAATAAGGGGGGTACTTTTCATTTTTAAATGTGGCGTTAAGTACCCTGAGGAAGTGAATCAAAGAGTTTTAGAGAAGGCTAAAGTTTAATTAATACATCTGAGAACCATGCAGTGGTTAATCTTTCAACAATCATGGAAACAAAACTTTAGAGCATGGTCTTTAATCAGAATTATTTTCCATGGCGTTTTCAAAACTTGAAAGCAATCAGCTTGTGTGCCCAGTTTTTCCCACCTGACTGGGTCTGACCTAAGAAAATTAATTCTGAGAAGGCCACCTTAGTATCTAACCACATCTTCGAGAGGTGCATTTGTTTAGAGCCAAACTATGCAGTAAGTGGCGCTATGCTAGAAGAATGGCTGAACCACTTCATACTGTGTGGGGGGCAATCCAGTATTTGACCTATATTTTTATAATGACCTGTATTTTAAAAATACCCTGCGCACATAGGCAATTCCAAAAAGCTAGTATGTCTTCTCCCCCAAGTTAGCTTCGTATGTGTCCAGAGGATAAACAGGTGAGGATTCAAACATTCAACCCCCGTACCTGTAACTCTGCTACGGTTCAAGCCAGCTAGGGGTTGGATCTTAAAGAAACCACACAATAAGAGCATCCATAATCTGCATTGAAATGGGACTTTTTTTAAAAAAAACAAACATGGCCCTTTGGAAATGGAACTGGAGTACTGGGTGCGGCAAACGTCTGTTGTATGTTGTTGGCATGAATAAGTTTGCCTTACATGTGTACATGGTACTGATGATGCTTGTACTGAGCTCTTAATGTGCCTAAATATTATATGCTATATCTGTCTAGCTGTGTATGTATGTGTGAGTGTGTATATGTATACCTCATTGGTTCTCAAAGTGTCAGGGCAGGTTTACCAAGGGGGGTACAAACGATTGCCACGGGAGATGGCTTTCCCCACCCAGTCTCTTGATTGGGTGAGGAGTCCAGAGGGCCCACCCACAGATTCCCCCAAACAGTGCAAAGCCTAACATCATGTGGCCCATCTCTTGGGTTCATGATCAATATTGATAATCACTCTACTACTCTCTAAATTTCTCTAAGTATTTCATCCTCTGGGGGACAAGCTAACATTTTTGGTTTTTCTTGGATGCATTTGGGTGGTTGTGGGGGGGAGAACATTCCAAAATTGCTTTCCTGGCTTAACATGGCTTACTATGACAGTTTGAGAACCACTCTCCCCATTATAGATAGCTAGATCTGAATCTTTCTGTCTATCTATGTTGTATCCTGGGGAGATAACACATTCATTTATATTTATTTAGATTCGTAACTGATTTGCTATGTGATGAGTTTCCAACATATGGATTTATAGACAGCCTGCTTCCTCTACCCCCACCCCCAATTCCAAGCAGCAGGCGTGTCCCAGTTAGAAACTAACTGCCATAGTAATAACTCCCCAAATGGTTTGGAAAGTAAAACAGTGTCCGAGCCATCATGCTGGGATATCTTTAAGACATTGCAAACTCAGTCCCTAAACTCTATCGAGTATATTTTATGTGTGCATCATCAGTGCACAAGTTGAGCATGTGGGCGTGATTTACTGGTGCTGGTGTTTTGCACACACACAGACATGCACACAGACATAAACACACAGTCACGTACAAATTTACACGGTTGCACATACACACTTTAAACACATAGGGACTGTAATTACCCTCAACTGAGCCAAAAAGTTTGCTTTGAGTGTCTCGGGTTCATATATTAGAAAAATTATGGTAGGCAGGGCTGACCCCAAATTAGATGTACAGTGCATGATGGGAGATGCTGTCCAAACATACTTTGCCCTCAACAGCCTTGAGTGGGGTATATTTCTCATATATCCTTTGAAAGCTGCACTAAAAGAATTGACCAAACTGCCTTCAATTGTTTGGAAGGTCATATTTCAGCTGACATCAGTGCACCCCCATATGCAGTGGGTGTTGGGTGGGTGGGGGGTCTGATTGTTTAAAGAAGTGTCTTTAATTTATGTATATCTTGGTTTGGGGGGTAAATGCAGTATATGCTTTGGAGTATTCCCATACATACTGCATTATTTTTTCTCTGTGTACGTACATGCATACGTTTCTTATTTTCTTCTTGAATAAAGGCTTCATCCCGTCATCTCTGCATATAAGAGATCAAACTCCAGGGGGAAAAAAAGAACAAAGAAAACTTAGATTTTTTGATCTTTTTTACAAAAAAATAAAATAAAATAACCCGACAATATAATACACAAAAACAACAAAACCAACTGTTTGAAAGAGAGAAAAAAAAGATACAACAGCGCAAAGACAAAAAGAACAATCCTACGAACGCGTCGAAATCCTCTTGACTTTCCATTTTGGGTATTGATCTGTGTATTGTTTCAATGTAGGCGGTTTATTGTAGTCTGTGGCGTATTTGCTGAGAAACAACAACTTTAACAAAAACTTCTGTCATTCTCTCCCCCCCCCAATTGACCACCCCTTTCATTTCCCTACCTCTTCTACTCTCCTCCAGTCTCTCAATGAACTTCATGGTACTTAAAACAAAAAAAGAGGGGGGACAAACTCCAGTATATTTTCTTCCCATTTTGCTGAGCAAACCATTTTATGAAAGAAAAAAAAGAAATTATTTACCAAAAGAGCTCTTTCACTTCCCCCTTCCCCCTAATGCCACACATATAACCCTTCATGCCACAACGGAAGATCCTTTAAGGGTAAACATTTCATTCTCTCCTGTTCCTTGTTTCTTTGTCCGTTTCCGTTTTGGATCGAGGGATTTCATCTGACTGCTGTCCCTGGGTAGCCAGTCCAGAGACCTGTACATGCATACACACAGAAGCAGGTGTAACCCTCTTGCCTGTACAGGGTTCCCTGTTCTTTTCAGTGCAGGCGCCCAGTTCCATGCGCACAAAGAAATGCGCACATACCGAAACGAATGGGGAAGTTCATGTGAGTAATATAGCTTTGTACATCAGCCAGATTTCCCACGCCTACAAAAAAAATTTAAAATCCCAGATGGAGACAATTTATAATTGCTCTCCCCCCAGTAGCCAGGTGGCTCGGTGGGATCAGTTAAGTCTGTCGACCGCATCTAAGTCACAACCTAGACATACACTGAGCCACTCACAAGACAGGTGCTACAAGTATTGCACGTGGTAACTCGTGGTTAATTCTGTTGTGATACCGGGTGGTCCTGAAGACAGTAGGTTGGATCCAATAAACGCCCTTCTGCTATGGCAAAAAGACTGACGGAGAAAGACTTCCTCTGATGTTCTTCTGCTTGGAAGATGCCTTTTGCTGCTGAACGAATACTTAGCAAGAAGGATTTTATTAGATCTACTTTTATAGAACAGAGTAATTGGATAAGACTCCATGGGTACAGAAGGTCTTTTAGATCCTGTAGATTTTTGTGGGAGAGGATTAAACACATGCTCAACTCCTCCGCTGAAATCAACAGGGTTTAAACAGCGCTGAATACAGGCTGGATTTCCCACCCCCACCCCCATGTGTCTTCTTTTGCACACATGTGTTCACTTTCAACACTGCTCCCTCCATTCCTAATATCTTCTGCCTTCAGGGTTTATCCTCCTGAGCTTTTTTTTTTTGGGGGGGGGAGTGTTATCAAAAGTACTGTGCTTCTCTGGATGTAAACACACCATCCAGACTTCAAGCACTTGAGAGGGAGTGTCAGAGTCGCACAATTCCCTGCTGGCCTGAGCCTCAGGGTTCTCCACCCCCTTCTTTGTGGCTCTTGATAAGGAAAGCCATCTTGCCAGTTGTACATATATGTTTTTAAACGATAACTGCTTTTCTCACCTCATAAACTAATTGATACGTTCTTTATGATTGCTCTTATCCTTCGTACCAGCAGTCCTCTTTCCCAAACCCCACAGAACATTCCTGTTATGTATACCTCTTGTAAACGGAGGCAAGGAGGGCAGGATTTGAACAAGGCGTGCTCAGTTGGCCTTCTTAGACAGGAAGGAACGGTGCATGCAGAGTGAGAATTCTCTCACGTTGCCTCTGACCTCCTTGGGTGCCTTGTGCCGGAGGGGGGTACTGTTGCGGTAGGTGATCCTTTGCCAGTTTTCAGTCCTTGCCAAGCGGCCAGGATGGCTGCCCTGGGCCCGGATGAAATCTTACCCTAAGAATACCTAACTAACCACCCTCGGTCATGCAAGCTGACATGGATAACACCAGGGGCAGGAAGGATGTGTAAAAGGAACTCTCGCTCAGAATCAAGATCTTGGAAATGGCGGGGAAGAAGTACAGAAGTCTGTGGAACACTCTGCTGGAACGTTAGATCCCGAAACATATGCAAAACTATTTCATAAATAAGCTGAGATTTAGGGTATGGGTAACCTGGGACAAAGTGTTATTCAGGGTTGGGGACTATCCCCATTCCAAATGTCAGAGAAATATATTTTTCTAGTGGGCTTCTTATTTGGGATGGGGAGGGGGGGGGGAAACAAACTTATTATGGATTTTTATAAATGAAACATAATCCCCAGTTGGAAATACAGCATACTTGTTTAGCCTTTTCTCTTTTTTTGGTAGATTTTTAAAAAACCCATTTGTGCATCCATAGGATTTTGGTTTTGCAGCGCATATCAGAAAGAGCTCCCTCGATCCAAAAAGGGGGAATGGTTTTGGTTTTTTTTTTTAAAAAAAGAAATGTATCCCTCTACCCTTCCTGCCTACATTATTTGAACGATTTCCCTTTTTCTTCCTCTCATATGGTGCTTTTGGGGACCAGAAGGGCTTTGGAGCCTTGGATGTGCAAAGATTTATACAGACACTTAACTTGAAGCGAGATCCCGCCTCCTCCAGATCTGTAGGACCTTTTGCAAAGTCGCCTTGAAGGATTCAGCCCCGTGTAAAGGAAAATTATGCTCTTATTTGTTGTTTGTACATCAAAGCGCACAGTGGACTGGATGGTTCTGCTATACACTCCCCCCTTGAAATGAAGGGGAGTTTCATAAGAGCATTGGAGTGCTTTTGCGTAGCTCCCATCTCTTGCAGGATAATTTCACAATAGAGTGTGCCCTATATCCCTGGCTGGGTTTTCCCCCCGTCATATCAAACCACACTTGTACCGCACAGATTCAGTCATCCTGTAAGGAAAATATTCTTGCTAAGGCGACAGAGAGATCTAAAATGGAAACAGGAATATTTATCCCAAGTAATGTGGGTTCCTATGGGGAACTGCCAAAATGAACCAGGAAACAAAGAGGTTCACAACTTCCCCAAACGTCTTCACACTCTCTTTTATCACATGATAATGAGACATCATAAACAACGTCAGATACTGTAGCACTTGCAACTAGCTCCCTCTTAAGCCTGTGAACTGGATTCTGCAATCCTTGAATTCACATATCTGTGAGGGACCCGCTTGCTTCCCTGGTTGATCTCAATGCTTAGCCTGCTCTGTCTTCATTATGCTTTGCTTAGGGTTTATTTGGTGGTGGAAAGTGCCATCGAGTTGCAGTTGACTCACAGTGACCCCATAGAGTCTTCAAGGCAAGAGACTAAAGGAGTGGTTTGCCATTGCCTACCTCCACATCACAATCCTGGTATTCCTTGGTAGTCTCCCTTCCAAATATTGACCAGAGCTGTCCTTGCTTAGCTTCCAGGATCTGAGATTGGGCTCGCCTGGGCTTTCCAGATCAGGTTGGGACTTATTTGCAGTATGCTTTTTCAATTGGTTGGATACCACTTTACCTGCCATGGCTTCCTTACAGGGAACCCTGGGAATCGTAGTTTGCTGAACAAACTGAAGATTCTCTGTTGCACAGCCCCTCTCTGCAAGATTACAATTCCTCTTCAGGAAGCCATGTCAGTTAAGATGGTTTGTGGTGGGAAGTGACTGGTGGGATTCACCCTGTCTCTGCCAACAAAATAATACTGCTGGCAGTTTTTAAGAAAGAGTGAGAAAGTAGGTTCCTCCCCCTCGAAAAACAGAACTGCAATTTCCTGCAGAGAGTTGACATCATTGCAACAAGTAGATTGCAACCCTCTCCATAGCTCAAATATGTTAAGAAAATAATACTGTATGCTCCTATTTGTACATCACTGTATAAAAGGAGTGTATACAAAGTGACATCCTCCACTGATTGCACTTGAAAGCCTCTGCAGGCCATGAGCTCCCTTGGTTTGTGGCTAGCTCAGTCTCGTCAGATCTCAGAGGCTAAGCAGAACCAGCCCTGGTTAGTACTGGGATGGAAGACCACCTAGGAAGTCCAGGGTTGCTACGCAGAGGCAAGCAATGGCAAACCACCTTTGAACATCTCTCGCCTTGAAAACCTTATGTGGTGGTCACCAGGAGTTGGCTGCTGCACTGCACTGTCCATAGTCATTTCTGAAGCCATCCTGTCTCATGGTCTTTGCACCCCCAAGGAATGCTGGATCAGGGCAACAGTCAATTTCACATTTTAAGAAAACAACAGAATGAGGGGGATCTACATTTATATAAATCCAAGTTAGGCTGTCGTGTGAATCTTGGTAGGATTCAGGGTCCACATTTGTTCAAGGAAATGTCTCCCCATCACACCTCCGTTCCTCCTCCTCCTCCCTCTCTTCTTCAAGAATTTTCTCCCTCCACTCTTTAGTTCCTTCCCCACCTCCGTGTGTAAATACCAGCTGCTGTGCGTGACGGGTGATTTCCCCTACTCCTTCTCTCTCCCCCCCTCTGTTTTTTCGTGGAAAAAGTTGCGTTTGTTTTGTTCTGAATGCGCTTTACTGGCTGACTTCGGAGGGTCTGAGTGTTTTTTCTGGGGAAGTTTATTTCTAGATTTCTTTATGAATTCATTTGTGTGGCTCTTTAATTATTATTATTTAAAGATGGTCCTTTTTCATTTGGAAAAAAAAGAGATTTGTTTTTTTTTCTTTTCAATGTCTGTCCGAATGTGCTTAGTTAAAGCCAGTGACTAAATGCTAAACTTTCCCAAATGCTCGATGGCTTGCACGCTCTCGCCAACAGAAGTTGGTCAAATAAAAAGGTATCACCTTTTGCCTGCCTTGTGTCTCTCCGTGTGTGTTCAACAGTCCACTCCTCTCTCTCTCAATCTCCTTTTTTTGCCATTTTAATTTATGGTGGGTCTTGTTCGTGTTTGCGAGGGAGGCTTGTCAAAGGAGTTGACATCCTCCAAAATTACTATCATTTTTATTATTATTTAGATATTATATCCCAGTTTGGTGTAGTGGTTAAGAGTGACGGAATCTAATCTGGTGAACCAGGTTTGATTTCCCACTCCTCCTCCACATGCAGCTGCTGGCTTGACCTTGGGTCAGTCACAGTTCTCTCAGAGCTGTTCTCTCAAGAGCAGTTCTCTCAGAGCTCTCTCAGCCCCACCCACCTCACAGGGTGTCTGTTGTGGGGAGATGAAGGAAAGGAGATTGTAAGCCACTCTGGGCTGGGTATAAATCCAACTCTTCTTCTTCTTATCTTCCCAATGGAGACCCAAAGCAGCACATAACACTGTTCTCAAATCCTATGTTTTATCCTCACAGTAATAACCCTTTGAGTTAGGTTAGGCCAAGAGAAAGTGACTGACCTAAGGTCACCCAGTGAACCTCCAATGACAGAGTGAGGATTTGAACCTGGGTCTCACAGCTTCCAGTCCAACAATCTAATTGCTGTGTTGTGGTCATGAAGCTTGCAGCTCGCAAAGGAAATTGGGCCCCTGTCTAACTCAGCATAGCCCTGTTGAAGCCAAGACTGCAGGGTTTAACTCAGCAAGGTTTTTCACTCGACCTCACCCAGTTCTTCTCCTTACTATAGTCCCCATCCCACGGGTCTGATCCAAAAGGATATCTCTCATGTTCCCATGCCTGGGTTGTCAGAATTCAGCAGGGCAGGAGTATCCTGGAATACCTTCGGAGAGAGAATACAGTTCTCTCCCGGAAACATAGCGCAACAGAATGACACGGGGAGGGGCTAGAGCTCAGTGGTAGAGCACCTGCTTGGCATGCAGAAGGTCCCAGGTTCAATCCCCGGCATCTCCAGCTTAAAGGGATCAAAGGGAAGGTGATGGGAAGGATCTCAACCTGTCCCTGGAGGGCTGCCACCAGTATGTTAAGACTGAGCCGGATGGATCAAGGGTGTGATTCAGTATAAGGCAGCGTCATGTGTTCATATGACACAGAGGGAAGTGTCCCTCCCTTTTCTCAGGGGCGGTACCTTCTTCTTGCTTTACAAAAAAATTAGCCAACCTTATCGTCAGGAGCTCAGGGCTTCAAACATGTCTGTTTCTGACCCTCCTGCTTAGTCTTACAACATTCCTGTGAGGAAGGACTGGCCCAGGGTCACCTAATACACTTTGTGGCTGTATGGGGCTTTGAGTGCCTCTTTCCCAGGTCTGAAGGCCAGGCAGTGAGTGTGTAGCAAGGAATATTATGGAGCGAAGGTGTGTCGAGCAGGAACAGGCTGGAAATCCTGCGGGGGCTAAGCTTATTTGTTTATTTAAAATATCTATTAGCTGCCCTTCTACATTCTGGAACTCCGGGCAAAGTAAAACCAAGAGTGAAATATGGCACTAGTTTTCAGATACATTGACAGATGTTATTGAGAAGGTATGGACGATCTTGGCCAAGAGAAGGTTGGC
Source organism: Gekko japonicus (assembly GCF_001447785.1). Lineage (NCBI taxonomy): Eukaryota > Metazoa > Chordata > Lepidosauria > Squamata > Gekkonidae > Gekko > Gekko japonicus. The sequence continues at coordinate 440,670 of NW_015163112.1, read as the reverse complement.
CAAGAAAGGATAGCCATATTTAAAGAACGATGCAACTATTTCCACACTCTGTGTGTGTGTGTGTCCGTGTGTGTGTGTGCACTGCTGCTGTGCAAAAGGATATGGAATAGTACACGTTGTAGCATTGGGTGCTTAAGCATCTCTCGTCCTAGTCCTTATGACTATGTTCAAAAGCTTGAGGACAGAGCTTGCTTTAACACTTAGAAACCAGAGTGTAAGAATCCCAGGAGTTGAGCGCTTAGCCTTGCTCCACCCAACATAAATTATGGAAAATAGTCGGAGCTGGTCTGTCCACTAGGCGCACCTAGTCAATCGCCTAGGGCGCTAGAGATGGAGGGGCACACCACGCACCTACGGCGTTAGAGCCTGCCCCAGAAGATGCCTCTCTGGCCCCAGTGGGCAGCCCATTGGGGGGGACCTCTTTCTCCTTCCTCCTTCGTGCTGCTGGGAGGACAAGGCATCTTAGCTGCTGCTTGCTGTCCCACTGCCTGTGGGGGAGATGGATGAGCGGGCTGTGTCTTCCCTATGGTGCAGAAAGAGACAGCAAAGTCATTTGCTGCCTTAGGCTCCAAAAATCTTCGAGTCAGCCCCGAAATATGGGGAATATGGCGGAACAAATCTCATGAAGTACGAGGCACAATTGTGATGTGGGCCAAGGCCCAGCTTGAGACATCCAGAACCCTGAGAATGGGAGAAGATCTTTGCTCAGGAAGCAATCACTGAAGGAACATGAGGGACCCCCACTTCCGAGGAGGTTTCCTTATCAACACCATCGCTACCAGACATTCTCTCTCCTCCAGCACCCTGTTTTCACCTCTGCTCCAGTTCTTGGGGGCAGCAGGAGTCTTGTCAGGATGTTGCCTCTTTCATTGTGACTTGCCTGGTAATTTAATTGTGAGAGCCAGTTTGGTGTGAGAGCCAGTTTGGTGCAGTGGTTAAGTGCGCGGACTGTAATCTGTGAGAACTGGGTTTGATTCCCCACTCCTCCACTGGCACCTGGCTGGATGACCTTGGGCAAGCCGTAGTTCTGTCAGAGGTGTCCTTGGAAAAAAGCAGTTTCTGTCAAGAGCTCTCTCAGCCCCACCTACCTCACAGGGTGTCTGTTGTGGGGAGGGGAAGGGAAAGGAGTTTGTAAGGTGCTCTGAGACTCCGAGTGAAGGGCGGGGTATAAATCCAATCTCTTCTTTTTCAATACAGTCGGATTCCCCCCCTTTACACATGGCAAATCCCCTCCACCCCCTCCTCATGCTATCTTCCTCTTTCCTCTCTTCCCGCTGACCCAGATGAAAACCAAAAGCTGGATTTTCAGTAACTCCACAGAGGCCTAAGGCTGCAGCAACAGAAACATAATCTAATTATTAGAAGACTGTTTCCTTCTTGATAGTTCTGTACCACCCAAAGAGATGATCTCTCCATCTCTTTTTCAGAACTCCTCATGCTTGTGTTCTCATTTTATTTGTGATTTATCTCTGTTGTTTCTAATTCTGATCTGTAGATCATGGAGGGAAAATTTTTTTATTATAGATAATTACAAATGTAAAATTAATACCTTCTGCAAGACAGGCTCAGGCACATTAGTATTACATAATTTAGTGGGCAGAGAAAGATTTCCCAATTGTTTATTGTTCTCTTCTCCCACAATTATCAGGCTCCCAGCCTGAAACTTGATACATTTAAGATAAACAAAACTGGCTTCCTCCAGGGACATACGGCAACCCACAGAGTACATGAGGACTGGCCAAACACAATACAAAACAAGATGCAATCTTTCAGGTTCTCCAGAACTCTTTGTCAGGCTGAGTGTCACAAAATAAAAAAAAGAGGTGTGGGTGGGTGGGATAGATGTTTCAGGCCACGACTCGAAGGGCTTTTCTCACCAGCATCCCTTTGCTCAGAGCCGGCAGGCATGTAAATATATGCTGGAGACTTTGGTGTCAGGTTGCAACCTGGTTTCTCTGAGTAAGACAAAAACAAGGGGTGTCTAGATTTACAGAACGCACAGTTTCACCCTACAGGAACACTCCAGACCTAAATAAGCTTCTGTCCAGTGCTGGATTTCCCACTGCAGGTTTATGGCTCTCTGGCCTGGGCCCTGTTGGTTAACCTCCTTCCCTCCTACTTCTCACCCAGTGCGCTGTCCTTGGTCCTGATCAGCACTGGGCCCTCACTAACCTGAACTATTAGGCTCTGGGAAGGACCATTGGTTCATCAAGCTCCGTGAAAGCACTGCTCCAGGGTCACCGGCAGGGGAAGGATGTTCCCAAAACCTAATTTTTATTCATTGTTCATTTACAAAATTTATACCCCACCTTTCTGCCCTCATCAGGGCCACCGAGGCAGTTTACAGATTAAAAAACATTTGTAATAACCCTCCCCCCATCATAAACATCATTGAAACTAAACACAAACACATCATAGGTAAAGGTAAAGGTCTCCCTTGCTCGAAAGCCAGCCGAATCCAACTCTAGGGTTGCGGTGCTCATCTCCGTTTCAAAGCCGAAGAGCCAGCGCTGTCCGAAGACGTTTCTGTGGTCATGTGGCCGGCATGACTAAACACCAAGGCGCACGGAACGCCGTTACCTTCCCACCGAAGTGGTCCCTGTTTATCTACTTGCAGTTTCTTGCTTTCAAACGGCTAGGTTGGCAGGAGCTGGAACTAGAGATGGGAGCTCACTCCGTCATGCAGCACCCGGGTCTCGAACTGCTGAACTACCGACCTTCCACAGCCCACAGTTCAGCGTCTTAACCACTTGAGCCACCGCAGGGACTTAAAACCAGGTTAAAATGCACAGTTGAAAATAGGAAAGGTGGGAACACTGAGGGAACGCCAGAGGAAACAAAAGAAGTCTTCGCCCTCTGGCAGAGGGACGGCAGCAGAAGGGGACAGAGGAGTCTCCCCGGGGAGAGAGGGTTCTAGAGGTTTGGTGCTGCAGCCAAAAAGGCCTTCTCCTGCGTTGCCACCTGCTTCGTCTCAGAAGGGGCAAGGGCCCCCAAAGCAGAGCCTTGGAAGCTGACCCTAGCAGTCTGGTAGGTTTGGAAGGGAGATACCCCTGGAGATGCCAATATCTGTACTTTGGACTGTCCGCATACAAAGTATGGGCTGTCAATCTGAGCCACAGCCCCTCCCACAGCTGTGACCACACTGCAAATGGACAGCTGTGGGTTTAGAGCCCTCAGCCCCACCGTCACAGGGTGACATCTCGTACCACGACCAATGCTCCCTCTAAGCCGTGGAGTCTTGTGAGCAAAAATTCTACTTTGTGAGCTACTGGCACTAAAGTTGTGAGCGAGCGGTTTGGCTACTGCATAAATCAGTTTGCTCTGGAGCCATCCTCCTGAGTTAAGACAAAAACGTGTGAGCTGGAGGCTAAAAAACTGTAAGCTAGCTCACACTAACTCAGCTTAGAGGGAGCACTGACCATGACCGATGAGTGAGAGCCCCCTGCTGCCTCCGGCCAAGGGATCCACCTCGTCTCGCACATTGTTCCCCAGAGTGGCCACCTAGAGGTCCCCAAGAAATCCATCACCCAGGCATGACCGCTGTAGCCTTCCTTTCCTGTTTGCTGCCCAGCAATTCAGTGGTACACTGCCTGTGAACTTGGAGGTTCCATCCAGCTACCATTGCCAATAGCCACGTGCTAGTCACCTCTTTACATTTTCCTTCCTGTCTCCCCTGCACCGGCATCCAGAGGCAGGACAGAAGGCCTTCACCACCCGTACCCACCTTCTCCTCCCTGCCATGGGGCTGTGGTTCTTTGGCCAGCTGTGCTTGTAAAATGGGAATTTCATTGTTATGCCCATTTCCAAGAGGTTGAAAATTCTGTTTTTCTTTTTACTGGGGGGCGGGATGCAGAATTTGGATTGGCCAGGGGCAGAATTCAGATGTTTATCCAGGGTACACACCGTTCTATTTCTAGAAAGAGAATAGACGAGAGATGGTTTTGAAAGGAATTAAGCTTACGCTGGAGAACAGTGAAGGTGACATCCAGTCAGGCAGCTTCAAGCAATAAATCCTCCTCCTGGCTACGGTGCCAAGTTTTTAAAGTAAGTTTTTATTAGGAGCTTTTGAAAGGTGGTTATAAGGAAACAATATAAAGTTATTGTTAATAATATGTTAAAAAAAATACAAAATTGGTTCCCATGTTACAGATTATTATTCAGTAGAGCACCAGTAATCAAACAAAAAAATGCATAAGAAAATAACAGTACTTATTTCTTAAATTATCATAGTGCTTCACAGAACCTCATCTACCATTCCGATGTCTTTGAAAAAGTGTGCCGTGCACAGGAAAGCTCATACCTTGAACAAACCTTTGTTGGTCTTAAAGGTGCCGCTGGACTCTAGGTTTGTTATAGTGCTTCACAGTTCAACATGCAGTTTTGTTTGTATGCTGTAAATGGTCTGAACTATAACACTGAGAAAGGACAGTCCAGTTGCCAAATGTGTTAGAACTTAGTCCCTGTTTTAAACACAAAAGTGTACGTTTCTCCCTCCCCCCCTTTTACTTTGCAGGAAAGCTTTTAATTATCTCATTGTGTTGTTGTTGGGGGAAATGCGTGCATGTTTCAGAGGAAACAAACAAACAAAAAACTAAAGGACCGTGTTTGAATTGTAAAATTTCTTTCTCTTTGGCTGTTCGTGCTGCTCTCATCGGCAGCAAGAGAGCAAAAGTAATAATACTAAATTGGCATGTACTAATACTCACAGGATAGGACTCATAACAGTAATTAAAAACAATAATACTGCGAGTTAAAAGTGATCGAAGACACACGTCAACTGTGCCTCTTTTTCTTTTCTACGTGGGGATGGGGTTTCAGTGTACCGACCTCAACTCCCCCCACCTTGTTTAAGAGACATACTTTGTTTTTCTGCTTTGGCGCTCCCTGTGTGCTCTGATGCATAGAGCTCTTGCACGTGTGGAGTTCCTTCTTCTCTTAGATGAGGGTGGCAGCTCCGTGCCAGCATCCCACTGCGCTGAGAAAGCTAGACATCCTTCTTTGAAGTACATGGAGACAGCCTTGTGTACAGGGGAGCCTCATGTGTGTGCCAGAGCTTCTTTGGAGAATATAGCTTCAAGAGGAGATTGGATAAACGTATGGAGCAGAGGTCCATCAGTGGCTATTAGCCACTGATAATGGAACACTCTGTCTAGGGCAGTGATGTTCTCTGTTCTTGGTGCTTGGGGGGACACTGTAGGAGGGCTTCTGGAGTTGTGGCCCCTGGTGATGGACCTCCTGATAGCACCTGGGTTTTGGTCACTGTGAGACAGAATGTTGGACTGGATGGACCATTGGCCTGATCCAACATGGCTTCTCTTATGTTCTTAATATATACTTACTGTTGCTGGGGAGAGTTCCCCTTAAATTTTTGGGAGCACAGGGTGGACTCCCCATCTTATGGATGAGGTGAGGATGATCCTGCAGCCCCTACAGTGGCAGAGGTTTTTTATTTTTGGCCACTATTTTCGGGTGGCAGATGTGCTCAGGGGAGGGTCTGTGTATTTCTCATCTGCTCTTCTTCTTTTTATATAATTATGTTTATTGATTTTTCACATTTTATACAGAAAAGAAACTCAAGCTTAACAATGTTTCATTTGGCAGATATCTTCACTCAACTTTAAATAAATACCTATCGCTCACAAAGGTATGCCTGTTTCATGGACTTAAACCAAAATTTGACTCTTTCAACCAGTTATAGAACCTAGACCAATACTTTTCATATTTCTCTATACTCTTTTCTTCAATAATACAGGTTAATTTCTCAATTTCTGCTCTCTCACACAGTTTACTAATAATCTCATCTTTAAGGAATACTATCCTCCTTCCATTTCTTAGCAAAAACAATTCTTGCTGCCGTTAACGTTTGCATTATGAAATAAATTTCTTTGTTCGAAAATGTATCAGGTATCACGTTTAACAAAAAAACGTTCTGGAGTCAAAGAAACGTTTTTATCTATTATTTCATCCAACATTTCTTTCACTACCAACTAATATTTTTTTGCATTACCACATGTCCACCACTTTTGAGAGGCGAGCATGAAGAGTGGGTGCCAATATGCTCCCTCTACGCTGTGGAGTCCTGTGAGCAAAGATTCTACTTCATGAGCTACTGGCATTAAAGTTGTGCATTAAAGTTGTGAGCGAGCGATTCGGCTACTGCGTCAGTTAGTTTGCTCTGGAGCCCTCCTTCCTGAGCTGAGACAAAAAGGTGCAAGCCGGAAGCTAAAAAACTGTGAGCTAGCTCGCACTCACTCAGCTTAGAGGGAACACTGGCAGGGCGCCACCAGGCCCTGTGTGCACTGTGCAAGCAAACTGGGCCAGCTTGTCCCCCCTCTGCTCACTACTCAGTTGGAGGCAGATTCAGCAAACAAAGTGGTTTCAGACTATCTTAGATTGCAGGCTCCACCCCACCCCCAATCTCTCTCTCAGTGGTGGTGGAAAGGGCTGCCAAGTTGCAGCCGACATGGGGACCCCGTAGGGTTTTCATGCCAAGAGACGAACAGAGGGGGTCTTGCCATGGCCTGCCTCTGCAGAACAGCCCTGGACTTCCTTGGTGGTCTCCCATCCAAGCACCAACCAGGACTGACCTTGCTTAACTTCTGAGATTGGGCTAGCCTGGGCCATCTAGATCATCTCTCTTGGTATGTATGTACACATAATCTGCCCTCTCTTATTCTCCTTCCAGGAGCTGCGGTGGCTCAAGGGGTTGAGACGCTGAACTGCAGGCTGTGGAAGGTCGGTAGTTCGGCAGTTCGAGACCCGGGTGTGCCGCATGACGGAGTGAGCTCCCGTCTCTAGTTCCAGCTCCTGCCAACCTAGCAGTTCGAAAGCAAGAAATTGCAAGTAGATAAATAGGTACCGCTTCGGTGGGAAGGTTAACAGCATTCCGTGCGCCTTGGTGTTTAGTCATGCCGGCCACATGACCACAGAAACGTCTTCAGACAGCGCTGGCTCTTCGGCTTTGAAACGGAGATGAGCACCGCAACCCTAGAGTCGGACTCGACTGGCTTTCGAGCAAGGGAACCTTTACCTTTACCTTTTATTCTCCTTCCTCAAAGCCAGTGGAGTTGCAGTGGCTCAGTACTATGCCAGGGGGTGCTGTGCCACAGGGGGCAGGTTCCTGGGGTTCAGGGCAGCGTCTCAAGAGCCTCAGCCGCCAGACTGAAGACTGGCAAACCAGCCAGCAGACATGTCACCGTCTAAGCGGATTCCACACTAATCGGGTTGGGATAATCTCAGATCGTTAAAGGGAAATCTCGTTAGAACAATCCCATTTTGAACGCTCCATAATCCCGCTGTGTCAGAACAGCTGGACAAGCCCTGAGCAACATCAGCCTCCGGGCTGGAGATTGGAGCCTCTGCCTCCTCGGCTGCGGCGTTTAGGTCTTATTCAGGTAGCTTTTTAAAAAAAGAAAAACCTGCCCTCACACTAGGCCCGCTAAAGGTTCCCCCCCTTCCCCCCCAAAGAGTCTTGTGTTTTTAATGCTCACAGACCAGCAGAAACCCAACAAGTGGTTTTTCTCCACTCCCAGCATGGAGATGCAATTGTACAAAAGGCTTTGCCTGTTGGATTCCTGCCTGCTGTGTCTGCTACCTAGATGTTGCCAGGGGAAACACAAAAGGTGGCAGCTCTTCTCCAGGTGTAGCCCCTGAAGCCCATCCGTATCACAGAAGTGCCGGTAGTCTGTCCGCTACAGTGGGAAGCCACAGTGGAACAAAGTGCCACCACACTGCAACCCAGGAACACTAAGGGATTTCGTCTCGTTGTTTCATGGCTAGTTTAATCCATGTGCAGCAGTCCTGTGGGCCTTTTTCTTTTTGTCCACAGCTGCATTGCTGAGTCCCACTAATTTATCTATTTACATTCTGTACAGTCCACCTTTCTCACCGGGACTCAAGGCAATCAGCAGGATGGGACATTCAGTGAACAATGCAAGAGGGTTAGGCAGGGCCTTTTTTTTCTGGGGGAACAGAGTTCTGGAACCGCTTCAACAAAATTCTTTTAAAAAATGTTTAAAAGTTCATGTATACAGATTGAAAACTCCATTTCCCTCTTGAGAGTTCCAGGACCTCTTTTTCAAAAAAAGAAAAAAGAAAGCCCTGGGGTTAGGGTTATAGGTAAAAGGTAAAGGTCTCCCTTGCTCGAAAGCCAGTCAAATCCGACTCTAGGGTTGCGGTGCTCATCTCCGTTCCCAAGCCGAAGAGCCAGCGCTGTCCGAAGACGTTTCCGCGGTCATGTGGCCAGCATGACTAAACACCAAGGCACACGGAACGCTGTTCCCTTCCCACCAAAGTGGTCCCTATTTATCTACGTGCAATTTCTTGCTTTCGAACTGCTAGGTTGGCAGGAGCTGGAACTAGAGATGGGAGCTCACTCCGTCATGTGGCACCCGGGTCTATAGAACGGACAAGAAATATAAAAATATGTATTAACGTAAGTCCAAAAATTACCAGACTGTAGGAGGATCCCATTTGCAGAAGGAATGCTGTCCTTTGCAAGAAGAGACAAGAGTACTTTCTTTTAACTTCCTGTTTTTGAAACATAAAATGTTCACAGTCGTACTAAATCAAATTCCAGTTGCACACATACCTGTTTTCAGATGGGTAGCTGTGTTGTTGGTCTGCAGCGGAAGAGCAAGATTTGAATCTGGCGGCGCCTTAGAGACCAACAGAGCCCGCTCTGTCAGATACTGGGTGCTTTGACTCACAAAAGCTTGCACCCTGTAAATCCTGTTGGTCTCTCAGGTGCTACTGAAATCGAACCTTACTGTTCTATGCATATATTACCTTGCTATATACCAGGCCTCTCTGAGTCTGGAAGCAGGCTGTGCACCCAGTGCCTCAGTGTTGCCTCCAAAGAGTTTAAACCAGCTTCAAACCAGCCACAGCTCCTCTGCCTTTAAAGGGGCTCGATCCCCAACCTTTTCTTAAACGAGTGATTAAAAAATATCCCCCCCCACCCCCATATGTCAACAAATTTTGTTCTGTCCTAGAAACAGAACATGTACTAGGAAGAGCATCAGAAATGAAGCTGCCAGCTAAGCAGCCTAAAGAGAAAATTCCTATGAAATAAAAGCTGAGAGCATTTTTTACAGTCACTGCCTTGGTCTTCTGGAGGAGGCATGAGCTATTCTGCAGTAGCCATTAAGCTCCTGATAGCTCCTGGGCTTCCTGTTGGAGACCCCTGCTCTACAGGTGTCGTAAAGCTCGTCTGCAGACCAAGATGCTGTCCAAAGGCCCAGAATCAGGAAAGGGTGTTTCCTTTCCGCACCCTGTGGTGACATGGCTTCTTCACCCAAAGAGTGATTAACACTTGGAATTCACTGCCACAGGAGGTGGCGGCGGCTACAAGCATGGACGGCTTCAAAAGGGAATTAGATAAGCATATGGAGCAGAGGTCCATCAGTGGCTATTAGCCACAAGGTATAGATAGGGGTTCTGGGGCAAGGGATGCTCTGTCTTCTTGGTGCTTGGGGGGGGGGTCAACAGCGGGAGGGGTTCTAATGTCCTGCAGTCCTCTAATCATGGCTCCATTCCAGAACGGAACGTCTCCTCCTCGCTCTTTCTAAAGCCAAACAGCCACACGCCAGGAGGACAAAGAGGGAGGCAGGTGGAGCTGCCGTCTTTAAGAGGTCTTGTAAGATGCCTCCTTCCCTCTCCAAATAAGCCAGGCCGGTTCAGCTGCAGGATCAGCCTTGGACGTCCCGATCCCTCCGCTCTCCGTGCAACCTGCGGCAGCCACCGTCTGGCCCCGACAGTCCCATGCAGGCAGTACTCTGTCTGCTCCCGTCTATCCTGCCCTCCTGCCCTCTGGCTTTAATAAAAGTAGTTTGAAAATATTCCTTAAAAAAAAAGAATTCCTTGCAGACTGGGTTTTATTTTTAGGTTTCCAAGGCCTGGAAGCCTAGCTGCTTGATGCAGCAGCTGGCTAAAAACGGTGTCCTGCTGTCCTCTGGTGGTCATGGGTGGTTAATTGAATCTGCCCGAACAACGCCCCCCCCCCTCGTGTTTCTGTGGCTAGATCTGAAGATCTGCTAAGCCCTCCCGGGGATGCTGTGAGCAGTCTGGGCTCCCTTCGTAAATAAGGATCTGAAGTAACACACTCTTCTCTCTTTCTTAACCCTTCACCTGCAAATGCTAGGCTTTTAGGGCATGGTTTAAAAGAGTAATTATTTATTTATTTATTATTTATTGCATTCGATTTATATACCACTCCTAACCCCGAAGGGTCTCTGAGTGGTTTACACAGGGGTTCCATATTCCGTTTTAACCTACCTAAGGCCACATAGTACATAGGGGGCGGGGGTTCCTACCAGCACCCAGGCAGCAGGGTTAGCCGATCTTGTTGGCTTCTTTCCAGCGGCCTCGAGTGTCGACTTCTCCGGTGACCAGGAGCAGGTCTCCCCGTCGGCGGCTTCCTTCAGCAGGCCATCCTGATGCGGCGTCATGTCGGCTGCAGTTCTCGGCTACGTCCAACCGGCTCTGCCGCGCCGATCACATCATCGCGCCTCTCCTGGCGCCGCCTCTTCCGCCGCTCGACGCTGTGCTCGCTGGTCATCTGAGTTGTCCGCCTCCATTCTGCCGCTCTGCTGACGCCGCCAGTTCTCCCGCTGCCTACTCCACGAGGAGAGGGTGCCCCCTGCCACCTAGGGCAGGTACCCATTTTATCTACTTGCAATCTGATGCTTTCGGACTGCTGGGTGGACAGGAGCTGGGACTAGGGCAGGGAGCTCACCCTGGCCGCGGTGGGTCTCGAACAGCCATAGTGGCTGTTCGTTGTTGTTACAGCAGCAAGCGTTTTACTGCTTGCGCCACCGCTCCCAGTAAATCCCAGTAAAATGCTGCAGAAGAGGACGGTCAGACCCTGACCCGGATGACCCAGGCTAGCCTGATCTCACCAGGTCTTGGAAGCTAAGCAGGGTCCACCCCGGTTAGTACCCAGGAAGTCCAGGGTCGCTACGCAGAGGCAGGCAATGGCAAACCACCTCTGAACCAGGGGTCATTTCGCAGAAAAAGAGGTGGGGGAGCTCATTAGCATAACTCTTTAGCATAACTTATTTGCATATGCC
>NW_015163112.1:424259-427892 GCF_001447785.1 Gekko japonicus | reverse complement strand
CAGACTCCGGAAGCAAAGACGAAGAATGTGTACTCAGCTAGGGGTGCAGATTTGATACGAGCAGGTCTTTCCCATAAATTCTGTAATGGAGACCTCAGTGAGGGAGGAGGAGGAAGAAGAAGAGGAGGAGGAGATTGGATTTATACCCTGCCCTTCGCTTGGAGTCTCAGGGTGGCTTACAATCTCCTTTCCTTTCCCTTCCCCTCCCCACAACAGACACACTGTGAGGTAGGTGGGGCTGAGAGAGCTCTGAGAGAACTGCTCTAGAGAGAACAGCTCTGAAAGAACTTGTAAGTGACCCAAGGTCACCCAGTTGGCTGCACGTGGAGGAGTGGGGAAATCAAACCCAGTTCTGTGAGGTAGGTGGGGCTGAGAGAGCTCTGAGAGAACTGCTCTAGAGAGAACAGCTCTGAAAGAACTTGTAAGTGACCCAAGGTCACCCAGTTGGCTGCACGTGGAGGAGTGGGGAAATCAAACCCAGTTCTCCGCTGCTCTGAACCACGACACCAAACTGGGTCTCAAGAGGAGCAGGAACAGGCTGCAGGAGATGCTCCCAACAGAAACCCAGGCCAAGACCATTCAAGGCTTTAATGCTCAGGACCAAAATCTTAATTTGGACCAGTCGCAAAGTGGTACAATGTCACTGTTGTCACATGTGCTCTACCATGATCACCGGTAGCTGCGTTCTGGACTGGCTTGCAGTCCCCGACCACCTTCAAGGGCAGCTCTTTGAGAGCGCGTTAGCAGTGATCCAGCAGGGAGGATACGCAAATCACCCGCCAGCACAACGAAAGCTGTTTCCATCTCCCAGCGAGGCACAAAGCCAAAGCAAAAGGGGTCAAGCCAAGCGGTGGGATTCAGAAGCATCAGGATGGAAGGCTGCAAAGAGATGGAAAGAGACTGTGACTTTGAGGTGGGAGAACTCAAGAGCCATTCTGTCTTTGGTGACTGCTCTGTATTCCAGGACCTCCGCCATGAAAAGCACACACATTGGTTCCAGACCTGTGTGTAGCAACGCTGGCCTTCTTTGGCAGTCTCCCATCCAAGTACTAACTAGGGACAACCCTGTTGAGCTTCCTAGATCTGAAGAGGCTGAACTATCCTGGACCATCCCGTTCAGCAATACACAGAACTAATGGAAACAAAATCTTTGAGTCCAGGCAGAATTGCCCCATATCACAAGAACCGGGGGGCTTCCATGGACGGATTGGGAGGGGCGCTCTTGAATCTGGGCTTCCTGACCTCCTCTTCCTAGACACTGGATGGTTGGCAATTCTTTCAAAGAACTCCTGTTACTCCTGCTGGGATGGGGTTTGCCATTCCTTTGCCGCACTGGGAGGATAATATCCAGCACTCAGTTGTGGTTTGTTTTATCCCTTCCAAGAACTGAGTCCCAAGCCAGGCGTTGACTGCCAAAGAAAGGAATACCCGCCCCTTTGCATCAGCGATGAGGTGTACAAAACGATCCCATCGCTCCGTGAGGCGGATGCTCTGGCCCCTCTCGCCAGCCAGTGACTGCCTCTTCCAACCATGAGGCTGAGCCAAATGAAGCCCTATGAATTCCGTCCTAAATTTTACTCATTGCTTTCTGCTGATGCTGCTCCGCCCTGCAAAAGCTGGATAACCCGAACCCTCGTATTGGTGCCCAACCCTTCCTCCAAAGAACTCCAGATGTCCTCCCCTTTCTTGTAGCCTCACAACCCTTTGTGGTAAAGAATTAGAAGAGGAAGAAGAAGAGGAAGAAGAGGAGGAGGAGGAGGAGGAGGAGGAGGAGACTGGATTTATACCCCGCCCTTCACTACCCAAAGGTGTCTCAGAGCAGCTTACAAACTCCTTTCCCTTCCCCTCCCCACAACAGATGCCCTGTGAGGTAGGTGGGGCTGAGAGAGCTCTGACAGAAACTGCTCTTTTTCAAGGACAGCTCTTATCAATGGCTTGCCCAGGGTCATCCAGCCAGGTGCAAGTGGAGGAGTGGGGAATCAAACCTGGTCCCCCCAGATCAGAGTCCGCACACTTAGCCATAGCACCTTAGGGACCAGCAAGATTTGGGGGGGTATGAGCTTTTGAGCGTCAAAGCTCCCTTCATCGAAGACCCCTAACTCTCGAAACCTCATATCTGGAAAACCTTGTTGATCTCTAAGGTGCTACGGGGCCCGAATCTAGTTCTTCAACTTCAAGCCAAGATGGCCGCCCTCTGTGGTGTTTATTTACTTCAAAAAGCAAGGAGACTGCCCATCTGGAACCAGTGAAGAAAGAAAAAGTCTGGGGGGTGGGGAAGGATGCAAACAATATGTAATTAAACCAAATATTAGTTCTTCACTGTTTATTCACTTCATTCATAGCCTGCCGTTCTCCCCCATGGGGACCCAGAGAAGCTTTGCGTCGTTCTCCTTTCCTCCAGTTATCCTCACAAGAACCCAAGAACGTGTGACTGGCCCAAGGTCACCCAGCGAGCTTTGGCGGCAGAGCAGGGATCCAACCTTGGGTCTCCCAGATCCGAGTGAAACACTCTAACTGCTGTAGCAAACCGACACACATTATGGTAGGTTAGGCTGCGAGCACCATCAAGTGCGAGAATGGTCATTCCATCCTGCATAAAAAAGGTAAATTACTTGTGCAGCCACAGTCTTGGATCGGGCCAAAAAGGAAGGGGGAGAAGGGATCTAACCCTTCAACCACTGTTCCCTCTAAGCTGAGTTAGTGTGAGCTAGCTCACAGTTTTTTAGCCTCTGGCTCAAACATTTCTGTCTTAGCTCAGGAAACATGGCTCCAGAGCAAGCTAATTTATGCAGCAGGCAAATCACTGGCTCACAACTTTAATGCCAGTAGCTCACAAAGCAGAATTTTTGCTCACAAGACTCCACAGCTTAGAGGGAACATTGCCTTCAACCCCTGCTTAGTTTTACGAATCAAAACCAGGCTCCAGGTGTAAGGTGGGGGAGGAATGAAGGGCCCTCAAGCGGCTTTCCCACCAGATACAGATTTTGAGTCGTATCAAGAGGAGGGGGAAGCTTTACTTGCAGTGCGCCACACTGTCTGTACTGCTCTCTGTTTGGGGTACTGTGGTCTAGATTGTGCAGGGTGGACAACCCAATTCAATTCAACCTCCCAAGAATGAAGTCCCGGCAAACTGAGTGGGATGTCATGTCGATAGTCTGATCCCATATAAACTCCAAGGCCACGTGGGAGAAGTGGGCGGGCACAAAAGCATGAGACCCCAGAATGCTGCATCTTGTTGTAGAGACTTCCTCAACACTCCTAAATGCGCTTCTGCTTCATGAGGGCCAGAAACTCAGGTTTAAAAAAAGACAAGATGTTCAGGAATCTACGTTGCTCCACATCCGGTTCCACACAGAGACCCAGTCTTTCCCCAATGCCCTCCTGGCTAAAAACACTCCAGAAACACCAGGGCTCCTCCAGTTTCCTCCGTGTGCAGCGAGGAGAGGATGCTAAAAGACAGATGGCTCCTCCACCCATAACATTTGACTATTCACGTATTACTTGATGTCCAGCCAGAGCACTTCATCTCCGACTACGCCTTGCTTAACAGCTTGGGGCAGCAGCTTGCGAGCCACCTCCCATCCTGAAGGCAACGGTCGGCCTCCCTAATCCAGCAGTGCCTCTTTGCTACCC
>NW_015163112.1:408858-424210 GCF_001447785.1 Gekko japonicus | reverse complement strand
TTGCTGCCAAACGCAGTGGAGACAGAGTGCCACTAGAGGGCAGCCTTCTCTCACATCTCAATCCAGGAACCCTTTTCTCATTTTCACTCTGGGACCCACAATTTATGCTTCCAGAGCCTAATGTGGCTCAGCACCGAACCAAAGATGGCTCCTTTTTGGAAAAGTAAAGGAAACCTTTATGTTAAGTGAATTGAAGTTTGGTGGGATGCTAGTATAAAGAGAATGTCAGGCAACACTTTTTATGGCACTTCTTAGAGACTGGTCATGGAAAGCGCCATCGAGTCGCAACTGACTTACACCGACCCTGTGGTGTTTTCAAGGCAAGAGACGTTCAGAGGTGGTTTGCTGTCTCTGTGTCACAACCCTTGACTTTCTTGGAGGTCTCCCATCCAAGTACTAACCAGGGCTGTCCAGGTCAGGGCACAGGAATGGTTTGCAGAAAGCAAAAGGCCAGAGGTGAAAAGTCGCCAGCAGTCCAAGTGTGAAGCATGCACAGATTTATGTCAGCACATTAAAGCAATCGCTCAGGGTGCTCCTTTGTATATTTATTCATAACTTTGGGATCTGGTGTGTGCCACGTCCTAATAAAGGTCTTGCAACAGCCAGGGTTTGGGCTGTGGAAACTTGACTGGCAATTGACGTATGAGTAATCCATCATATTAAGTTGTGTAGCTCTGGTTATTCAGATGGCCTTTTCCTACGCTAGCTCTTTGTTGATCTCTTCTCTGGCTTGTGACGTCGCTTGGCTCTTTAGTTATAAAGGTGTGCTGACCCCTGCTTCAGCAAGAATTGCTCCAGAGTGAACCAGCATCCCCAGGAGGCCTCTAAGCTGAGTTAATGTGAGCTAGCTCACAGATCTTCAGCCTCCGGCTCACACATTTTTTGTCTTAGCTCAGGAAGGAGGGCTCCAGCGCAAACTAATGTATGCAGCAGCCATATCGCTCACTCACAGCTTTAATGCCAGCAGCTCACAAAGTAGAATTTTTGCTCACAAGACCCCACAGCTTCGAGGGAGCATTGCTCTCAACCCACCCACCCACCACCCTCACTCCACCCCTGCGTTGTGCAGCCACGTGACGTCATTGACTTATCCCAAGTCACCCAGGGCCAGTGGAGCAGTACCAGAGCCTGTGAAGCAAGCCTAGACTGTACCCCAGAATGCACTGCAATTCACTGGGACTCTGTGGCCGATGCGGAAGGGTCCCTGCATGTGTCAAGGAGGAAAAACACCGGTTTTGAAGAGAGACAATTGAGATCAAATGGCCAACTGGATGGAAGGTCCAAGTTGGGAGCGCTGGCGGACACCTCCCCAAATAAGCCACTGCCGCCATCTTATGAGATATCTCCCAAACGCTGGGAAGCTTTCAAAAAGCCTTTTTTCCATGCTGAAGGATGCTGTGAGCAGAGGTCTTGCTAGATGTAAACAGGGCTATTTTTGGGCAGGAACGCACAGGAACGGAGTTCCGGCTGGCTCCCGAGTTGGCCACACCCAGCAGGAACTCATTAGCATAACAGGCCACACCCAACAGCAGAAACTCATTAGGATTGGCTACATTAGGGGTGTGTGGCCTAACATGCAAAGGAGTTCCTGCTACAAAAAAGGCCCTGGGTTTTGACAACAAACAAGGTAAACAGAATAAGAAGGGAAAGGTGGGTGTGGCTGGATGACCACACTTCTGGTAACATGGGGGTGTGGCCTAATATGCCAATGAGCTGTGCTGTCAGGGGTGTGGCCTAATATGCTAATGAGTTCCTGCTGTTGGGTGTGGCCTATTATGCTAATGAGTTTCTGCTGGGCTTTTTCTACAAAAAGAGCCCTGGATGTAAATATGGTGCTTCACAGTGCGGTCATCCCCTTGGTGGCTGCTGGGGAGAGAGAGAAGACCCTCAGTGATCTTCAGCCTTTCCAGACCCACTGAGCTGCAAGCATGGAAATCACCTTCCAGGAAGAGGGGGGTCCAGATGTACGGCCTCACCACTGTCAAAGCTGGGATGGTGGGCCGCAGACCCAGAGCACTGGGGTCAGGGAAAAACACAAGCCGAAAACTGAGAGGTGTGCCACACTGGGGGACACGGCAAGAGTCAGAGCCACAAGGGAGTCCCTCTCTAGTCACCGAGTAACCTCACTTCACAGCCCTGCCACTGATTTCAGCGTGCATGCAAAGAAAGGCAGGGGCGTATAGGCTGCTCTCTACACAGATGCAGCAGAGCCTTCCAAAAGGCAGCAAAAAAAAAATGGCTCTGTAGTGACTTGTGGCCCACCCAGAGGTCCTGACCCGTGGGTTGAAGACCACTGCATTAGCTAATCTGACCCAGGGATGAGTTTGGAGGAAGAGCCTGGCGCCTCCTACATTCTTTGGCCCTGAACTGGCGCCTGTGGTGCCTACTGGGGTTTCAGCCGTTGTGGCACGGACAAAAAACCTTCCCCACCCCTGATTTCTGCTCAAGCCAACATTACCCCCAGGACTCTTTCAGTGTCCTTGGCACCATATAGTGGGTGGGGTGGTAAAACACACATCCATAATGGCTGTGTGCAGCTGGAAATGACAAGCTGTGCATTGTTGGATGGCAGTTGTAATCTGGGGTTGGAAGTACTTGGAATTCATCCTCGCCCCTGGGACGAGTTCATATGATGGTCACTGGGATAAAGACCTGGTCAGAGGTCAGAAGTGTTTCCTCTCCTTTGGAAAAAGCAACTGGAGTCAGATCAGAACGTCAGAGTGGATGTCCTATGGAGGAGAGAGGCCCTTCGCTTCTGAAGGCCCACCGGGCTAGACCTGGTGTCTGCTGTTCTCACAACACAGTGGTGAGACGTTTCTGTGCTCCATCTGGAATGATGTATTGACATAAACACTCAGAAAGATGCCAGGTAAAGATTGCTGTGATCCAGCAACAGGAAGTCTTAGTCAGTTGCCTTGGGTCTAGCTCCCATCTACATCCAAGGATGCTCTTCACCTCGCTAAACCGTAGTGTTGCAAACTGGATGATTAAATCACCAAGTATATAAATTATAATTTCTCCCGGACTTATAGATAATTGGATCTTTAACCCTTGCAGAGGTTTATTGTCCATCCCACCTACTAAGAACTTTTCTCATTCTCATGTTCTCTTTTGAAAACCTTTACTTTAAAACAGATACAATTTCTGATTTTGTTGTTGTTGTTCTGTCGCACAGTCGAGTCCGACTCTTCGCGACCCCATGGACCAGATCCCGCCAGGCCCTCCTGTCTTCCGCCGTCCTCTGAAGTTTGCTCAACTTCATGTTCGTTGCATCGATGACACTGTCTAACCATCTCATCCTTTGTCGTCCCCGTCTTCTTTGACCTTCAGTCTTTCCCAGCATCAGGGTCTTCTCCAGTCAGTGCTCCCTTCTCATTGGGTGGCCAAAGTATTTGAGCTTCAGTTTCATTATCTGGCCTTCCAGGGAACAGTCAGGGTTGATTTCTTTTAGGATTGACTGATTTGATCTTCTTGCAGTCCAAGGGACTCTCAAGAGTCTCCTCCAGCACCATAGTTCAAATAGTTCTGATTTTAGCTGCTCTCAAAAAATAATAATAATAAAATTGTCCACTTTTATATCATGTTGCATTTCAAGGCAACCTCCATTTTAATTGTTTTGCTTCCATGGCTTTTATTCTGGTTTTGCTGCGGCTTAAGCCATTTGCTGGCTTTTCATCTCAGAAGTCACCGGGACGATCTACAGATGGAGAGGTGGAGTAGAAGCACTTCGACACAAGGGTGTCCCTAAAGGAAAAAGAAGCCACAGTGAATGCAAATAGTGTATTGCTCTCCTCTCCACTCCTCCTCTCCAGTGTTCCCTCTAAGTTGAGTTAGTGTGAGCTGGCTCAGAGTTTTTTAGCCTCCAGCTCACACATTTTTGTCTTAGCTCAGGAAGGATGGCTCCAGAGCAAACTAATTTATGCAGTAGCCAAATCGCTCACTCACAACTTTAATACCAGTAGCTCACACACTACATTTTTGGGTCACAAGACTCCAGAGCTTAGAGGGAACATTGCTCCTCTCCTTTCCTCTGCACCCAAACTCCAGCATCAGACAGGAGCACCAGAGTAGCATTCTTACCTGGGCCCAAGTGACCTTGTATTCCATGCACCTGACTTTAACATCGATAATGTCGTGCATCAGACCTACATTTTGTAAGCTCAGTGCCGGCACTGCAGAGAGGAAGCTACTTTTATTTTCCTAATGACCACATCTGGGACATTATTTGAACTCGTGCGGGACACCTCAAAGTGGAGCTCGGATTTCAGTAAATCATGACAGTTTGTTGTTCACTATTTAAAGTGCACTTTGGTGCTGTTCACATGAACGCTGCGGTAAAGAACTTAAAGTTAAAAAGGAAGGTGAATGCACTGGGCAAAGTTTCACTGTGGCTAAGCAGTTTAATAGAATATACTCAGTTCTGCACATCTGGGGTGCACGCAGTCTGTTGACTTCATTTTGAACTCCCTGGGGGGCTAATTTTGAGATAATTTGGCATTTCAGCCTGTATGTTTGCAGCCAAGGAGAGGAATGCTTAAGGAATTAAACTGACATATTTGCACCCCGCCTCCTTAACAAAGCTGTGAACATTTACAGCGTATTAAAATTGCAATATCAGACCCACTACACACTACACCAACTGTATTCATATCAGACTTCAGAAGCAGCCTCAGAAAGTTTAACTACCCAACAATAACTTCCACAAGAAGAGAAACACAGAATTCCTTTCACGCCCCAACACTTTATATCTCCTCCCTCCCCACGTGCCAGGGCTGCCAGGTCCCCCTTGGCCACTGGCTGGGGGGTAGGGTTGCCAGCTCCAGGTTGAGAGAGGTCAGGGATACAATAGGGTACAATAGCACAGGGTCCACCCTCCAAAGCACCCATTTCCTCCAGGGGAACTAATTTCTGTACTCTGTAGATGAGCTGTAATTCTGGGAGATCCCCAGGCCCCACCTGGAGGCTGGCATCCTGACTGCCTGTGGTACATGCACGCACGCACACAGAGCTACTAGCCAATCATAACACACCTCAATCACCAGCCCCCACTTTCTGACCTTAGGAGCCTGCATTTTAAACCACAGCCAATGAACGCGCAAACCCCACCATTAACTTGCAGAGTGGAAGCGCACACAATATTTACATACCCAAACATTAGAGTGTTCGTAGACTCACAGCAAGCTACCAGCCTTGGCCGAAGTCCTGCTCCTGAACGACCGGAGGTGGCTTTTTCAGGCCTCTCATTTTCCAAAACCAACCCTCTAATCCACACCAAAGCGGCAGCATTTGAAAGGCCGCAGCAGGCCGGCCAAGATTATGTGGTTTGAACAGGGCTCTGGGTTCCCTGCCCCTCCCAGCAGCACACAACTGGACTTGGTCATAAGTAATGCTTCGCTTTTATCATGGCACTTTCCATGTTCAGAACACTCAGCATACATGACACTGGTGGCCTGTCTTGTGTAGTATCTTGTTTTACCCAGTGGCCAAGCAGTCACTCAGGAGAACCAACCAATGGGGCACGGGGGCCATGGCTTTCCCTCGAATGGTTGCCTCCTAAAACTGGTATTCAGAGACTTAATATGTCTGGGAATGGAGGTTCCCCTTTAGTTGTCCAGTCAGGGCTCTTTTTGTAGAAAAAGCCCAGCAGGAACTCATTCGCATAATAGGCCACACCCAACAGCAGAAACTCATTCGCCTATTAGGCCACACCCCTGACAGCACAGCTCATTAGCACATTAGGGTCCCACCTTTTGCTTCTTATTCTGTTCACCTTGTTTGTTGTCAAAACCCAGGGCCAGCATAAAGGAGTAGGGCCTCCTTTGCATGTTAGGCCACACACCCCTAATGTAGCCAATCCGAATGAGTTTCTGCTGTTGGGTGTGGCCTACTATGCTAATGAGTTCCTGCTGGGTGTGGCCAACTCTGGAGCCAGCCGGAACTCCGTTCCTGTGCGTTCCTGCCCAAAAATAGCCCTGGTTGTCCTACAGTATCACGTGTGTAATCCTTACAACAGCCCTATAAGATAGGTCAGCATTATTGCAGATGGTGGGCTGAGACTGGAAAAGAACAGCTCGGCCCCTAGTGAGTCTGATGCAAAGGTGAGATTTGCACCAGGGGCCTGCAGAATCACAGCTCACCTTTTGTCACACCAGTTCAGCGTTTGATGGTGGAAAGCCCTGTCAAGTTGCAGCCATCCCACCTACTAAGAGGGTTTTCAAGGCAAGAAACGGACGGAGGCGGTATGTCATCGCTTGCCTCTGCCAGGCAACCCTGGACTTCCTTGGGGGGTCTCCCATCCAACCAGGCCAACCCTGCTTAGCTTCTGAGTTCAGATGAGAGGAGACTGGGCTGGGTCACCCAGGTCAGGGTAAAGGAATCCAAGTTCTGCCCAAAGAACGACCTTCCTTGCAAGCAGCGCACATTTGCCCGTTTCCATGTTTTGTATGATCAACCCTAATTTTGCTAGTCAAGGGGAGGAACGAGAAGCAGTGCGCTGGATCATCCAGTGCAGCCCCCTGTTCTGCAGTTCCAGCAGGCACTGCACATAGCACACTTCTTTTTTCAAGCATCTCTTTGCAACAGTGAGGACTAGACACTTTCTCTAGTTTGCCGGCAATACTCAGGAAACCAGTTCTGCACTCCAAACCACAGAGCAGGGCATGATGAAAGGAGAGATTCGGGGTGGAGGGAGAAAAGACAGCCCATCTCTCCCGCCTGCATCAAGTTGCCCATTCGTGCATCCTTCAGTTTTCCATCCTTCACACTTCTCACCAAAGGCATTGACCCTACTCCTTTATGCTGATGATGCCATTCTTATGTCTGGCACGCGGGTTGGATTGAGAAGACTTTTAAGTCTAAATAGCCAAACATCCATTATTCAAAATTGAAGGTTATGGTCTTCTCCAGAGCCAAGAACACTACTTCTACGGTCTGGAAAACTGACAGTGTCCAATTAGAACAAGTTTCCAAATCTCCATACTTGGGTGTGTTTTTTTATTCCAATCTTAATTGGCAATCCCATCTTAAGTTTATTACTAACAAAATTAAACCCTCTGTGGCAGCGATCAAATGTTTCTTCTTCTCTAAGGGAGGCAAATATATCCCAGGGGGCCTGCACACGTTTAGCATGAAAATTATCCCGCAGCTCCTTTACGGAGCTTCAATATGGATCCTTTGAGCTAATGAAAACTTAGATTGACCTCTTTGCCACTTTCTACGACATATTACAGGTACCCCAAGATGTGTAGCCGGGGCAGCTCTAAGACTAGAACTGGGCCAAGGCTCTATAGAAGCCAAAGTGTGGCTACACATGTCCAAGCATGGGCTAAAGGTTTACTTCGCTACAAAGAAGAAAGGTCTCCTTTATGAACTTAATCAAGACCCGTTTTCTTCACGCTAGATGCAAGAAATAGATAAGAAACCCCTTAGCCTGGGCTTAGCAAAGGATGCTATACTAGGGCTTGGGGAATATGACCCTCTCTTAACTATCAAGAAATATATAAAAGACCTAGACCATTTTAGTTTGGTGATGCGAGCCAGGAGAGTGGTATTATTCCATCTCTAACCACCCCAGCCTCTGTGTTAAATACTTAACAGTTCCCCGCTACTGCAGAGTCTGAACGCAGCCCCTTCAGCTGTCTGATCTGGGAGATCCTGCAGCCTGTCTTGTTCAGACAGACTCTGACAAGGTGATCTGAAAAAGAGTGACTCGTCGTCCCATATGATACCAGAATGCCCCTATTACAAATTTTACCGTGAGTGATGGATTACCCCTATTTTAACGAAATCATCTTCTACTGTCTCAGAGACAATATAGTCCCCTCTCTGTTGGCGGATAGAGATCCATGGGCCCCGGTCACACGTAAGGGTTTGGGCCGGGAGAGGGACGGATCAGGGGCGCAGCAAGCGGGCACAATCTCACCGCAACATCTTGGAAGCGGCACGCACCCGTCCCCAATCCGGCACTTCAGGCTGAAAACCCGCTGCAAAAAAGAACCATCCCTAGAGGTGGACTTAACAGAAAGGCCGCGGCAAGCGCAGCTGTGGGATCGCCAGCGCGTCCTTCTGCCAGCGCATCCAAGGCTCCTGGCTGAACTGCGCATGCTCACACATACACAGTTCGGCAGCCTCCCTCTCTGTGTCGTGGCTTTCTCCCTGGTCTCCCCGGCATCTGATCGTGCCGGGGAGCAAGTGTGCGGCGGCTCACGGGATCTTTGTGATCCCGCCGCCGCGTGCCTATTTTGGTGCGGCTTTCAAAAGCCGCACTTTGCCCGCGCATTCCCCACCCCACCCCGTGTGGCAGGGACCATGGACTATTTTACTTGCAGCCAAGTATCTATCCACCATATTTTCCTTAAAGAAATAAATGCTCCATATCTGCTGCTCGCGATCTTTGGATCAAAGGAGCAAAAAGGAAAGGAAACGCATCCTTCGGTTCCGGCCCTCAGTTCACCATCCCTGCCCAACCCTGCTGTGGACCAGTTGCCCCATCCCTCCCGTCAAGAAAACAAGCGCCAACTCTGATTCACATGGTAAGATATTCCTTTAATCGCTTAAATTAATAAAACTCTATACAGCCAATGACTGCTGTTCCGAGGAATGTGCCTTTGCGTTTCATACAAGTCTAGAACAGAATCTCTAATACATACGAGTGAGCTCAAAGCAATATTATCCATCTGTTTAGGGCGGCCATAGCCTTTTCAGTGATCAGAAAGGATCCCCTCGACCATATTTCACCAGTGGGAAAATGCAATAGGGAACAACCAATGAGCTCTGCCTTCATACCTCTCAGGCTCCACCCTGAAACCAGGCTCTTCTCCTGATTGGCCGGGTCCTCTGGCTAGGCCCCTCCCCTTGCATTTCAGGATCTCAGCCTCAGCACTGAAAAAGCCTCCAAAGCAAAGATTCCCCTGGCCTCAGGTAGGAGAGGACTGCCACAGTCATCAGTGCTCCAGTCTCATTCCCACTGCATGAATGCCACCACCACCAATAATTTTTTTAAAAAAGAAAAACAACCCTTGTGGTAAGACAGCAGGATTACTGAAACCAAAAATACATCCCGCTGAGTTGTCACAACAAGCAGAGTCTGTTTGCCCAGCCAGTTGACTGGCAGGGTGAAAATCAAAATGTGGATGTAGCGCTCTGGAACCAGACCAGACAACAGTGGTGATTCAGAGACAAGAAGGAAATACTGGGATTGGATTACAGCCCTGTGGAATGTATCCTCTGGATTTATTCACATTGCCACGGGGAAGGAACGATGTCGCGTCAGATCTTGCCCAGCTTCTTCCTGTTCTGCTAGTGAACGGTAAATCAGACTGGCTAAGAAGAGCAGAAGATGAAGAAGAGCGGGTTTTTATACCCCACTTTTCTCTGCCTTAAGTTTACAATCGGCCTTCCCTCCCTCTCCCCACAACAGGCACCTTGTGAGGTAGATGGGCTGAGAGAGTTCTGGGAGAACTGTGACTGGCCCAAGGCCACCCAGCTGGCTGCATGTGGAGAAGTGGGGAATCAAACCCGGTTCTCCAGTAAAGAGTCAGTCCACATGCTGACTCTCGGGAGGCAACGGAAAGAAAGCACTGTGCGGCGTGAGCACGTCCTGGAAACAGATCACTGACACGGGATCGGAGTAACTAATGTGCAGCCTCACTAAGACAAGAATTGGACTCTGGGGGTTATTCTCATTGGATCGGAGCTTCTGCAGGAAGAGGCGCACCCAGAGAGGCCACACCGTCGAGATGCAGGCATTTCCATATTCCATATAATCCAAACTGTGCACCTGAGAACCGGACATGCCGTGTTCTAAAAATGCCATTCTGCCCTCAAGAGAACGTCTGCTGAAGAATCACATCCAAGGGGGCTGGTTTTGAATCCCCCGAAGAACATAAAAAGCAGGGCAAAAGTCTGCCTTGTCTGGCATTCTGTGCACACAGAACGCAACGGGGAGGCCAGTGAAAGTAGCGGCCTCTGCACTGATTGGCCCCGGTGTCAGCGCATCCAAGGCCTTCGCCGCACATGGAGGTGCCAGTGAGACCCCTCTGCCCCCAGCCACGGGTCTGATTGTCTTTTGCAGTCACCTAAGCTTGTGCCCACCACCAATCTGTCAGGGTTTTTTTTACCTAATTTATACTCTCCTAAAATAAAGCCCAAGTGGAACAATGCAGTGATAGAAGAGGTTGGGATAAATTATGCGCACGTGAAGGCAGAGGTGCGCAGAGCACGATCCAGGAGAGAAAGGGAGGCGTAGGCAAGGCCCACGGGGTGAGCAGCCTGGCCTGCAAACCCATTACCATTAGAGGTTACTTCAGCAGCAAAACAGATTTATTTTATGACACATGAGATCCTATTGCAGGGATCGGATCACAGTGGAGAGTTGGAGGTAGGTTTTGTGCCTGGTGAGGACTTAGGCTCTGGGCAAGTGCATTTTTCGACATACATCCCCCACCCACCAGGAAGACCTGACTCTTGGCTTTTTAGTTAAAGTGGAGGATTTTCAGGACTCCGTGTCTCAGGGGTCAGACTCTGTGCAAACTCGCGCATGTGTGGAATCCAAGGAGGCAGCCAAGCCTTGCCTACAGACGGAACCACAACACAGAAGGCAAATCCAGGCATATTTGGATGTGCTTTTTTTTTTTTTACAAGGATATACAATATCGGAAGGGAAAACCCAAGAATCAGTTGCCAGTCTCTTCCACACGTCCCAGATTTCAGCCATCCCTACTGTTTGGTTTTTTGCAGTCAGTCCAGTTGTGAACAACTGCTTATAACACAATAGCGCAAGACTCAGTGATAGGTGGACGTCAACCCAGCCTATCAGAGGACCAGATCTTTCACGTCACGAGACTAAAGGAAATCCCAGACTTAAGTGAGGATTTGGGAACTGGGTGCCAATGCATGCGACCACTACCCCAAGCCGATTCACATGCTACGAACAAAATCCGGGGAGGCAGCCGCGTTCTTTGGCTGCACCCCAAAATGACAGCATCTTGTAGGACCTTGCGCAAGGTACTGGCATACTTGCACAGGGAAAAAAAAAAGTTTACTAATCCTGAAGGAGATGTGCACAGACGCCATGTTTTCAGAAATTAATACCGACAAGTGCATAGCACAGTTCACGGTCGGATACAACCACGTCCTCCGGATATAGGAAATTTCAATTCTGAGGGAAAAGATCTTTTTACTGAGCAACTCGGGCAGCAGCAGCACCCACAGATGGATTCCTCTGAATCTTTGGCTGGGATTCTCTGTCCCCCTCCCCCAATGCCAGGTGGCTATTTCCCAGCATGCCTCTGGGCGTCTATCTCCTTTATCCACTTGACGGTCCGGTCCCGGCTCTCTTCCCAGGTGTAGAGGGGCTGGTAGCCGAACTGCTGCTGGGCCTTGTCGGTCTTCACCGTGAAGGTGGTGCTCACCACCGTCAGGGTGTAGGGATTGAGGAGGGGGGCGTAGGTGTAGAAGGGTTTCAGCAGCCACTGCAAGAGGGCGTTGAACCAGGCCATGCAGTAGAGGAGCCAGAAGGGCAGGAGGGGCCGGGAGCCCAGGAGGCGGAAGCCACAGGGCCCCAGGAACTCCATGTTGAAGTCCTCATAGCTTTTGTACGGAGAGGCATCGTAGCAGAAATAAACCTGGCCCCCGATGGCCAAGGGGGTCTCCTGCATCTTTTGGGCTGCCAACAAATGCATCCAAGCCACGTTGCCTGCATGGGGGGGGGGGGGGGAGAAGAGAAGATAGGAGGACAAAGGAAGGCTTCAGTTACAGAACGACATAAGAAGAATTATCCCGGGTTTATGAAAATCAGTGTTGGGGCTGGGGGAAAACATTTGCCCCATGCCCTGGCCCCGCTCTTTCCACAGAGTTTATGGCAGAAGCAAAATCTGCCTGTCTCCTCCAATGTTCCCTCTAAGCTGTGGAACCTTGTGAGCAAAAATTCTACCTTGTGAGCTACTGGCATTAAAGTTGTGAGTGAGCGATTTGGCTACTGCATAAATTAGTTTGCTCTGGAGCCATCCTTCCTGAGTGAAGAGAAAAATCTGTGAGCCAGAGGCTAAAAAACTCTGAGCTAGCTCACACTAGCTCAGCTTAGAGGGAACACTGGTCTCCTCCCCCCCCCAACGGGATGGTTTTCTGGCTCTTTCACCCCCCCCTTCTTCCTTCCACCACGTCCTTCATTCCAACCTTCATCAGGGAACCCAAATTTCTTTTTGTTCTCTCTCCTTTCAAGAGCAAGGCTAAGCTGCAGCTTGTCAGAGGAGAGCAAAAAAAAGCCGTCCCTGCTGGAATTCTCTTTTCTACACAGCTATTGAAAAGGTACAGGAACTTTCCCTTCCGAAAAGGAGGAGGGAAGGAACAATCAATACATTATGCTAAAATTGATCTCCCAATTAAAAAAAAAATACCGAACTGCGGCCACAGAGGAGCTGTTCTTTTTGAGCAGAGGCAGAACGTACGTGCGTGCCCGCATATACCCCTTTTCCCCAAAGAGCGCAGGTGCACGCAGGGCACAGGGAAGCTGCTGTTGGTACAGCTGCCGCGCTGAACAAGTTTGCATCCTCACTCCTCAGGTGCAGCTGCCTTTCACTTCTTTAAAAAGGGAAATCAAACACAGTTCTCCCAGGATATTGTACAATTATGTATTTACTGAAAGCATTTTATGACTCACTTTTCAGCACTGTTCTGCAAACGCGTTACAGAAAGAGAAGACAGACTCTTAAAAAATCTACAGCAAGCTTGCAAAACAAAGCAAAACACACCCGGCAACCAGAGGCAGCGAAATGACAAATTAGTCAGAACATCAGTTGCCATATGCCACTGACGCTTGAATTCTTGCCCCCAAATGACCACAGTCTGAGAGCCACGGCCCAGTAGATGCATCTGGCCCAGTGGCTTTTCTGAGCCGGCTTCTGCCCCCTCTGGTGGGCCACTAGTCCCGGTTCATGGTTTGGAGACTGAAGACTTCGTTGTTGGGTATTACAAGTCGAAAACACTCAGTATATCTGGGGTTAAATGTTTGTTTATGTTACTCACAGGAAGTCACATGTTTCTCATGTAACCAATGTTCTTTAGATGTATAATACCCGGGAATTTTCTCCCTGATCTAGGAATTTGATTGGGACTAAAGTGTCAAGGTGTATTAGCATTTTATGGCTCTCTTCCCGTCTTTGTTTGGTGTTTTGAAGAAGAAGAAGAGTGGCCATAATTTTCCTCTTCTAGTTTTGTCTTTGTAGAGTAAGGATGTAGCCGATTATGCTCTGTTGTTACTTTCATCCCAGTTACCCTTCCCCATGCTAGAATTTAGTAAAAACTTTATATTTTAATCGGACATGGATTCTCAGTCTGAATTATTTTACTCTGTTTCTGCTAGGTTATCTTATCTCTGCTAAATACCATTTTTTCAATATCTCACTATCACCCAACATTCCTGGTTTGAAAGCAGTTTGGCAAGACCTCCACTTCAGACAGATAAATGACTGATGGCCGGCAGTGCCGTCAAGTTGCAGCTGACTTATAGCGATCCTGTCACGTTTGCAGGGCAAGAGGGAAGCGGTGGTGGTTTTGCCATTGCCTGCCCATGGCCCCGGTCACACAGGCCGGATATCGCAGGGGGGAGGCGTGGCTGTTTGCCCCAGAGCGAACTACTGCGCGGCAGCAGGATCAAACGTCCCGCCGACTTCCCGTGGTTGGGGGGAGGTGCCGATCATACCTGTGGTGCGGCAAAGAAGCGGATCGGAGGGTTTTCCCCTCCCCTTTTAACCCAAGTATTCGCATGCTCCGTTGGGTGCTTGTGCGCATCCGTGGAGACTTGGGGGGGGGGAAGCCTTTTCGTGACGGGACATGGGCGGGCGCCGGATGCCACCGGAAACGCGATCAGACGCCCGCCCTTGCTCCGCGGTTTCCGGAAACTAGTACCTCCGAGGTACTAGTTTTTTGCCGCGCATCTTCGGCGGGAAGCCTCGGTTGAGCCACGGGAGCTCTACGCTTCCCGGATGTGGCGGTGAGATTGCGCCCGGAAAATCCGCCTACCTTCCGTCCCTCTAGCGTGCCTAACGCTCCGTGTGACCGGGGGCCCATATACAGCAGCCCTGGACCTCCTTGGAGGTTTCCCGTCCAAGCACTAACCGGGGCCGACCCTGGTTAGTTTCTGAGAGCTGACGAGATGATCTCACCAGGGCCACCCAAGTCAGAGCAAACTGTGGTGAATCTCCTCCCGTTCAGATGTGATCATTCTGAACCAGGATGCCTTCTGTTTCCAATCCACACACGGGAGGGAGAGCCCTTCGAGGTTCTTTCTGGTGACAAGCTGTGATTTGCTGTCGTCGGATGCTCCCGAGAATGGCTCCAAGCGATATGAATCATCCTAATGTTTGCCCCCTGGGCTTTGACACCGAACTATCCAGCTGCCTGCCTGAACTTATACTATCGTAAATCCAGGCACACAGCCAGAAAGTTCA
Organism: Gekko japonicus; assembly: GCF_001447785.1. NCBI lineage: Eukaryota > Metazoa > Chordata > Lepidosauria > Squamata > Gekkonidae > Gekko > Gekko japonicus. The sequence continues at coordinate 409,763 of NW_015163112.1, read as the reverse complement.
GGGTCAAAGCACCATGTGGTCTTTTTCACTTCCTTCGGGGTCTTGCAGAGGGAACCAAAAGCTTCCCTCTCTTGCATTTTCAGAACCTGCTGCCAGAGTTCCGACTGAAGGCTCGGGAACGAGCCGAGGGTGTGCCTGTGCGCACATTCGCAGGGCCCCACAACTCACCCACGTAGACCCTGCCGTGCTCCGTAGAGGCCGGGATGGTCCGGATCATGCAGCGTTTTGTGGCCAGCCCTTTCTCGTAGAATTCCTTCATCAGAGGATGTTCCTCCCCATAGATGCCCGTTGGCCGAAGGGCGCAGGTGACCAGCTTCTTCCCACCCTGGATCTGGCACAGGAGAGACAGGGGGGGGGGGGCGTGAGCTGCCCTGCGACTGAAATGCCGTTCTAGCACTCCACGGTGACCAGTCCCAGAAAGGCAGGCGTGTTAACCATCAACCAGCACACTACGTGCCACGATCAGCATTCCTGACATAGTTTCTGATGTCAAAAAGCAGCAGAGGGGGGAGAGGACCTGCAGTGCGTGAGGAAGTGGGGGGACTTAACCCCTTGCATCGTTTCCCCAGGAACAGCTGGGGCAGGGGACTCCTACTACCCCTGTGTGCGTGTATATGTGGGGCAGGGAGGGACTGGGACCCGTACTGTCCCTTCTCTCCCCCCATCAGACCTAAGAGCATCTGGGGAGATTTTTATCATGGAAACAAGGTGCCAAAGAAAGGGTTAAACCAATGATGGCGAACCTTCTAGAGACCGAGTGCCCAAGCTGCCACCCAAAACCCACTTATTTATCGCAAAGTGCCAACACGGCAATTCAACCTGACTACTGAGGTTTTACTTTAGAAAAAACAACTCCTACATTAACTTAAGATGATCCAAACAAAGTAAGGAAAGCAATCCCAAAT
>NW_015163112.1:405792-408511 GCF_001447785.1 Gekko japonicus | reverse complement strand
TTGGCAGTATTTGCGACCCTCCAAATGAAACTACTGCCCAGTGCAGGCGCCGCTCGCATATTTCTCTCCTGAACCAGATAAAAAATAAATCTCCTGTAATGCGGCTGGAGGGGGAAACTGCAGGGTGGCTGTGGACGGAGCGTCCATGTGGACGCTCCACCCTGCAGCCAATGAGGGGAGGGGACATAGCTAAGTGCTGCCTTCAGGACAGCAGAGCTAAATCCAGCATTTCAGAGCTACATTCAACGTCTCCATCCCCCCTTTGCAGCCCTTTCAGGAGCGTTTCTTCTTTTGCCAGCTGAATCGCACTGGTGCCTTACAGCTAGAGTCCAGTAGCACCTCAGGGACCAAAAAGATTTTCAGGGTAGGAGCTTTCGTGAGTCGATGCTCCCTTTGTCAGATCTTTGGCTCTTGAAAGCTGATACCCTGAAAATCTTGTCATCCCCCCCCCCCGCCTGCCAGATTCTGCCAAATGAAGATGCACTTCATGCCCTCCCTGAAGAAAGGCCTAGTCCACAAACGGGCATGCTCCAATAAAGCTGGGAGCCTTGACGGTGCCCATAACTTTGGCCCCGTTGAACCCTGACTTACTGGCCGCCCGTTGGCTTCAATGATGAGTTTCTCCGCCTTGGCTTTGCTCATTGGGTAGGGCTTGTGGTTAATGACTTCGTATTTGGTGTCTTCGTCTTTCCTGCAACCAAGAGTAACACACACACACACACAGAATCAGAACCTGCTCTGTCAAGGCGCAAGAACAGAATCCGGGTCCTCCTTCTCATCTCTATGGCTACAGCCTGAGTTTAGAAAATAACGCACTGCAATACGTTTTAGCGCTGTTTAGTTAACTCCAGTGTGCGTGAGATGGAAAATACGGAGAGGGCTAGGCATGGGGCTGTCTTACCCAGTGGGCAACAGGGGCAGCTGCCCAGGGCCACACACTTGTGGGGCCCAAACTGCCCATCGCCCCACCCCCCTGAGGGAGGGAAAGAAGAGCAGTTTCTTGCTGTCACCTGCCCCGGCCCCCGTGTGGGGATTGGGCAGTTGGTTTCCAGTCCTGAGGCCCACTCCTTCCTTGCCCCAAGCAGGGTGCCCGTGGTGAGGCGGCAGTTCCTCTGAGGCCGCATCCTAGTCCCAGAGTCACTAAAACTGCCCTGACTCTGTAACAGTGCTCTGGAATACGGGGGAGGGCTCTGGAGTTGTAAATGGATGTGAACATTATTTATTTATTTATTATTTTCAATTTATATCCCGCCTTGCCGGGGAACTGGCTCAAGTAAAAGAGGAACAGTATGATTGGAAAAGCTGTATGTACCCAAGTGTATAAAGGCAACTTCCAGTAAGAGGCACTAGATTCCATTTCCTGACACGCTACTTGCTCTGTTTAAAACAAGCCACGTGTCCCCTAATGCCATAAAACCACTCACCTGCCTACAGAATGCGGCTGTTACCTCTAGCCCAAATGGCTCTATGAAGGGATTAGTTAAACAAGTATAAAGCCAACAGTCGTGATAGTCTGACCCACAATCAAACAGTCATAAGACTTATAAAGAATGCAGTTTATGTATTGCAATCTAAAGCACTATAACATGATACACAACGTCGTCTCCGGATTACGTAACAACGTTTCAAAAAATGAATCTTCTTCAGGAGATATTATAGTGGTGCCAAAGCTCTCAGTTTCATAAATGTTAGACAAGAAGTCTTAAGAATATTAAATTCAGATAGGACGCTGGTCTCAATTAACATTCAGGCTCAAAATATGCTGCTATGTTTCTACTGGATCCCAGTAGCAGCATATTTTGAGCCTGAATGTTAATTGAGACCAGCGTCCTATCTGAATTTAATATTCTTAAGACTTCTTGTCTAACATTTATGAAACTGAGAGCTTTGGCACCTGGTGGACCTCCTGATGGCACTGGTATTTCTGGCCACTGTGTGACACAGAGTGTTGGACTGGATGGGCTTTTGGCCTGATCCAACATTGGCATCTCTTATGTTCTTATGTTCTTATGTTCAGCCATCATGGCCAATGGAACTCTCGCCCATCAGTGTGCAAAGTCCCCTTATAAAGCCGCCTAAAACTTGTGGGCCTCCCCATATTCGGTGGCTCTGAAGTCCAGCAGTGTATTATTTGTCATCTGAAAAAACGGTCCCTCCCCCTCCATCTTGAATTGACTGCCCATTAACTTAACTGGGACCTCCCCTGCCCGAGTTCTTTTATTATGTAAGAGGGAGAAAAGTTCTCCGTCCACATCGTAAAACTTCCTCATGCTCCCCCTTAATCAATTCGTTTTTTAAAAAACAGGAGTCGTTTAGGTGTGTGTGTGTGGGGGGGGAGAATAGCCGGACTGGCCAGTGTGGAAACAGGGCAGTTGGCTCCCCCAAGGCTCCTCTTACATTCTGAAAACCTCAAATCCTAACATTCAATCTCTCATACTGAAGCAGTACCTTTCTCAGGTTACCAAGATTCAGACCAAAGGGAACCCCACCCTACCCTGGGAAACGCACGGCAGAAGAAGAAGAAGAAGAAGAAGAAGAAGAGGAAGAAGAGGAGGAGGAGGAGGAGGAGGAGATTGGATTTATACTTCACTTGGAGTCTCAGAGCGGTTTACAAACTCTTTTCCCTTCCCCTCCCCACAACAGACGCCCTGGGAGGTGGGTGGGGCTGAGAGGACACAAACAGCTCTTTTTCAAGGACAGCTGTGCCAGAGCTTGTGAC
>NW_015163112.1:394983-405619 GCF_001447785.1 Gekko japonicus | reverse complement strand
AGTGGGGTTCCCCCTGCCCTCCTTGCCTGCCACCCAACGTGCTTGTGAATGTTGAGTAGAACTAAGATTAGGCAAAGGCACTTTAGTTTGCGTACCTGGAACTAATTTGGGGGTGGCGGAAAGGGCTGTCAAGTCGCAGCCAGCTTATGGCGACCCTGTAGGGTTTTCAAGGCAGGAGGCGGCTTGCCGTTCCCTCCCTCTTCGTAGCAGCCCTGGTCTTCCTTGGTGGTCTCCCATCCAAGTACTAACTAGGGCCGACCCTGCTTAGCTTCCGAAATCTGACAAGATCGAGGAGCTTGCCTGAGCTGGAACTAATTCAGCAGTCGCAAATGAGTAACAGCCAGCTGTGTCCCCCACCTCTCGGCACACCAAACTCGCTAGAAATGGCAACGTTGGACGTTTTTAGAAAACAGGAAGGCACAAATGTTTTGGATCAATACAATGTTGCCCAGTAGGCAGAGCTGTGCCTTTAAGAATCCTTCCTGGGTCATCTCCAGGGTTACCCTTACTGTGTGCTGCTGTTGTCATGGCGTTGCTAGGGAGGACCCGAGAGAAGCCCAGCTGACTTTGCCAAGGCAAATACCTGCCTGAATAGGGAAGTGGATGAGTAATGAAAGGGGAGGGGGACAGACACAGCTGTTGGCAGAGAGGCCCCAGCTCCTTCCAGGGCTGCCTGCTTCTGCTCCCTGCTCCCCTCACTGGAAGCCTCCCTCCAAGCAGAGACTAGGCAACCACTTGTTGGAAATGGATTTCCTGCACTGGGGATGGGGGCAGCAGAGGATTTATAAGGGCCCTTTCCAGTGTATAGCTGCGGTGGCTCAAGTGGTTAAGACGCTGAACTGCAGGCTGTAGAAGGTCAGTAGTTCAGCAGTTCGAGACCCGAGTGTGCCGCATGACGGAGTGAGCTCCCGTCTCTAGTTCCAGCTCCTGCCAACCTAGCCGTTCGAAAGCAAGAAATTGCAAGTAGATAAATAGGGACCACTTCAGTGGGAAGGTAACAACGTTCCGTGCGCCTTGGTGTTTAGTCATGCCGGCCACATAACCACGGAAACGTCTTCGGACAGCGCTGGCTCTTCGGCTTTGAAACGGAGATGAGCACCGCAACCCTAGAGTCGGACTCGACTGGCTTTCGAGCAAGGGAGACCTTTACCTTTACCTTTATGGCCGTTCAGGGGTGGCTCTGCAGTCAGTACAGCATTGCCCCAAGGTATTTGGATGTGGTTTTGAGCTGCACTTTTCCCTCCCAGTTGAGCAAATGTGGAGCAAATGCTAGATGCAGAATCGCCCTCTGTTGCCTGTACTGGAGCTTGGGGTGGTGGTGGTGGTGGAGGCAGGCACAAGAGGAGGCAAGACCTTCCCCCATGCCACTGCAAGCCTCGATGCTAGAAGGGAGGGGGAGGCACCATTGTGCCTTGCTTTTCTGATCGTATCATTCTCTCTCCCCCTCCCCCATCCTCAGAACCATCACACCCTGCCAAGGGAGGTCAGGCTGAGAGAGAGAGCGTGACTGACCCAAGGTCACCCAGCAAGCTTCCCATGGCAGAATGGGGATCTGCACCTGGGTTCTCCCCGCATCCTAGTCTGACACTCTAGCCCCTGTGCCATGCCAGCTTGGAACGGCAAACGTCTGCTGGACGGCCGTCCTCGTGGTGGGGCTGCTCACGTGCTTCTCGGCACACACACTGAAAGTCACTGCACCGTCCCCTCCCTCCCTCCCCCCCGCTGATCAGATTTGCTCATGGGAAGGGAAGGGAGGCCATCAAGCAGGGTCTGGGGCACGGGTGGGCCGGGCGGCTGCCTGGGGCTCCTGGGTAGTGGGATAGACATGCAGGTGGCGGAACGGCAGGGAGAGTTTGCTCTGTGGCCCGGCTTGAGCCAATACCTGTAGAAGGGGTCTCCTTTGGCGTTGGGCCCCACCACTTCCATGGTGCTGGTGTAAACCAGGTACTGGGTGCCTTGTGTCACACACGCCTCAATCACATTCTGGGTTCCTGTGTTGAAACAGCGGGGAAGGCGGGTCGAAAGACACAAAAGACAGGTAAATCACACACCCACATACTGGTCTTTACACAATCCCGTGCTGGGAAAAAGACAACGTTCAACGTCTCTGCTAAGCTAAAGGCCGTGTGCTCTCTCCGGCTGCCCACAGGTGCCCCGGGGCAGAGACCCTTCTGTGGCATCCGTGGGCCAAGGAATCTGGGACGATCTTAGGCCGCCTGAAACGCCTTTGGCGAACAAAGCCATTCTCGTGTCTGTTTCGGCTTAACCAGGCATTCTGCTTCGACTAGCCACAGGGTGGGCAGGGACGCGGTTATGCAAGGCACAGAACTCATCTTCCCCACCTCCCGCCAGCATCTTCTAGAATTCCATCAGGGACTGCTCACGTTTTCCAGTACTAAGCTTTCAAAACAGAAAGCCAACGTTTCCAGCATGTGGGCCAGCGCACTGTGACTGCCGGCACAAGGAATGCATTTTCCTGGGCGATGACTGCGGACAGTAGGGATGGGTTGTTTTTTTTCCAGTTGCCTGTGCTGGGAGGGGACTGAATTTCCTACAGGGAAGAGGATGGATGGACGGAAATTACGGGGGTCTTAAAACCGAGGTGGAGGTCGTTGGGGGGGGGGGGGGTGTCCAGTAAGCTGCGGCAAAGCACGCAGGGAGTCAGGATTGCTGGGGAGGAGTGAAGCACACTGACTAGAGCAGGGGGAGGCTGATTTGGAAGGAGGGGGAAACCCATCACACTAGGGGTGTGTGTGTGGGGGAGGTATTTGTGAATTTCCTGCATTGTGCAGGAGGCTGGACTAGATGACCCTGGAGGTCCTTTCCAACTCTATGATTCTACACCTCTGAGGAACCTGTTTGACATCAAATGTGTCCACTGAAGAACCTCCATGCATCGTGCAAAATGCTGGAGCGAGCATTCCTTCCAAGAAGCTTGACCACTGTCCCCACCCACATTGCTGGCCAGACCAGTCTGACCTTCTTGCTGTGGAGGGGCATCCAAAAGCACACCTTTAGAACGACATCCGGCACCCGGCTGCTATTTTGACTTCGGGTCTGTAGCAGAGAGCCAGGAATGATACCGGTTTTGCTGGACCCAAGAGCTAGTGGCAGTGGAGAACCTCCCTGTGCCAGTACCCCTTTCCGAGAGGAAAGCCAATCATTTCTCCTTGGGGAACAATCCCAGAAGACCACGGTATAAGCAGCCAGTCACCCTTAGTTTCAGGCATTCCAGTGGCCGTTCAAAACCTCAACACTCAGCTGTCTAGATAGAAGCAGTACATTCCCTAAGCACTGCTGGGCATCACTTGTTTTAGTTGGTCACTGAATTGAGAGGGCCGGTCATGAAGAAGAAGAGGCAGAGGAGGAGGAAGAGATTGGACTTATACCCCACTCTTCACTACCTGGAGTCTCAGAGCATCTTACAATCCCTTCCCTTCCCCACAACGGACACCCTGTGAGGCAGCTGGAGCCGAGAGAGCTCTTTCGAGGACTGCTCTTGAGAGAACAGCTCTGAAAGAACTTATGACTGACCCAAGGTCACACCAGCAGCTGCATGTGGAGGGATGGGGAATCAAACCCGGTTCTCCCAGATCAGAGTCCGCGCTGCTGACCACTACACCAAACCATATTAGAGGTTGGACTCAACTGTGCAACTGAACAACAACAACAAAAAGCTGTTTCCCTAAAAATCTTATCCACGGTTGCTAACCTGCTCATGGAGGAACCCCCACTAAGCTTCCAAATCAGCTGAGCAGATTCTAGAACACAGCTCAAAAAGGAATGAATTCAAGTACAGGATTGGAAGCTTTGGACTCCTGGATTAATTCAGATAAGGCCAATTTCTTTACTGCAAAAGACAGTTTGGGTCCACGATCTCCCCTCCTCCTGTGTAACAGACACACATGAGTTCCTTAATCCCTGCATGATACCCAGTTCAGATCCTGTGATGCCACGGTCGTGATCTGAATCAGGCACCTTGTGCACAAAATTCAGCTCTTTTTGTAGCAGGAACTCCTTTGCATATTAGGCCACACACCCCAATGTAGCCAATCCTCCAAGAGCTTACAGAGCTCTTCTTATAGGAGCTACTGTAAGCTCTTGGAGGATTGGCTACATTAGGGGGGTGTCGCTTAATATGCAAATGAGTACCTGCTACAAAAAGTACTGTTATAAACAACAGGCACCCAGATCCCAACTTGTGTCCTCTGTAATGTGCGAATCGGACCTTTAAGGAACTGGGAACAGCCAGAGGAGTTCCGCAGGGCCTGTAAGACGGAGCTCTTCCGCCAGGCTTTTGAATAGGAGCTGCCACCATCATTGTGCCACCATCATTGTTCCACCAATGCCCTATGATTTCCGCATATTGCTACCGCTGGTGCGGGCACCATTGGAGGGAACGGGATGTGTTTAGGGGATGGCAGGGCAGTGGGATTCGCATTGCTGTGACTGTCCAGCTATGCCACAGAGTACACCATCTTGGTCTTAAAATCTTAAAGCCCTAACATCTGGAACTGAATAGAGGAGCACTGAAAATGTTTCATGATGTTTATTTAATTGTGTATTAACTGTTTATCGTATTTTAACATTTTATACTGTTTCACTGTTACTATCTGGCCTTATGCCCTGTTAGCCGCCCTGAGCCTCCGGGGAGGGCGGGATAGAAATCCAAATCAATAAAATAAAAATAATCTGCCTGCAAGAATGCCAAGATCCTGCACCTGTCCCAGGGCACTCCTCTTCCACAGAGGCCAGGAGTTGTAGAAGGGGAATCGTCCCACAATAAGCATCAACCGAAACCAGCTTCATCTTGGAGGAGGATGCAAATGGATTCAGGGCTGGGTCTTTGAAGACGCCTCGTTGCAGATGTTTCTGACACATCAAACTGCCTGACAACTGCTTTGCTCCTCCCAGGACACATCTGGCGTTGCTAAACACAAGAAACACCCCCCCAGCATGGAAATTATTGCACTAATTCCTGGCTGGCTTTTGCCTGGAGCCACTTCTCATCATTAGGCCTGAGGGTTTTTTCCAAAGCTCCCACCACCACCATTTTCTAGCAACCCAAAAGATCCATCTTTGAGCAGGCGGCTATGGTTTATAGCAGGGAGGGGCACATCTGTGTTAATGTGAAACGGCAAAAACTGAAATAGAAAACAGAGGTATTTCAAAATTACTTAGCTGTAAGTGATCAGTCACAGCCGTCTTTAGTAGCACCACAGGAGACCGTAAGAGGTGCCCTGTCGGCTCAGGCCCATCTAATCCTGCACCTGGTTTCACACACGATAGCCAGGCACTGGCCCTCCAAGACCAACCTAAAGAGTGGAGAGGCCAAGGCCTTCCCCTGCTGCTGCCTCCCAGCACTGGTATTCGGAGGTTTTCTGCCCCTGGATATGGAGTCACCATGCCATTGATGGACTTCTCTGTAACTCGGTCTACTCTCATTTTGAAGCCACCCAAGAGGGTTTTTTCCAAAGCTCCCACCACCACCATTTTCTAGCAACCCAAAAGATCCATCTTTGAGCAGGCGGCTATGGTTTATAGCAGGGAGGGGCACATCTGTGTTAATGTGAAACGGCAAAAACTGAAATAGAAAACAGAGGTATTTCAAAATTACTTAGCTGTAAGTTATTAAGCACAGCCGTCTTTAGGAGCACCACAGGAGACCGTAAGAGGTGCCCTGTCGGCTCAGGCCCATCTAATCCTGCACCTGGTTTCACACACGATAGCCAGGCACTGGCCCTCCAAGACCAACCTAAAGAGTGGAGAGGCCAAGGCCTTCCCCTGCTGCTGCCTCCCAGCACTGGTATTCGGAGGTTTTCTGCCCCTGGATATGGAGTCACCATGCCATTGATGGACTTCTCTGTAACTCGGTTTACTCTCATTTTGAAGCCACCCAGTGCTCGTGGCCATCACTTCATCCACTGGCAGTGACTCCCCCACCTTCATTACCCCTTGAGTGAAGCAGTATTGCTTCTTGTACATTCTGGAGCTATTGCCCCATCAGCTTCGTTAGGTGCCCCTGAATTCTACCATTATTGGAGAGTGTTGGGTGTTACAAGTCAAAACACTTCAGCATTTACAGGGTTAATGATGTTTGTTAAGTCACATGTTTGTTTGTAACCAATCTGTTTAGACAATAGGATGCCCCGGGGAACTTTGGGGCTAGTTTGCTAGTCTGATTGGAAACCAAGGGGTCAAGTATTTAGCATACTGGTTTCTCCTCCAGTTCTTTGTTCTGACTAGAGAAGGAGACGCCATTCTGGCTCTTCCCGTTTTACCTTTTAGCTGTAAGGATGAAGACATATGAGCTCTTTGCTATTTTATATCCTGTGTACCGTTTTTCCCATGTTAGCTTTATAGTAAACTCTTATATTTTAAAACACACCATGGACTCAGTCTCTTAATACTCTGCTGACTTACTTAAAAAGAATCCCAACAAAGGTTATGTGTGGGGTTTTTTCTTGTACATTCTGGAGCTATTGCCCCATCAGCTTCATTAGGTGCCCCTGAATTCTACCATTATTGGAGAGGGAGCAAAGGGGATGTCAAAGACATTTTGGGAGGGACTCGTGGACATTATGACCTAGTGACATGGGAATAGGAGGCCTTTCCAGCTTCTCCTTTTGGGATGCGGTGAAGGAAAGAAGGTCTATGAGGAGAACAGACAAGAGTGTGCTGCTGTCAAACTGCAGAGTACAATCATCTTGAAAAGAAAGTGGCCTGCTTAGATGTTATCTGGGTTCAAGCACCCCATCTTTGATCTTAGATGTTATCTGGGATCAAGCACCCCAAGCTCTCATTGAAAGTACCAGTTCAGAGGGAAAAGTTGCAAGGGAAGAGAGTATGTCTGACTCAGTGAAGGTGAGGTGAAGCAAAGCTGAAAGTTCAAGGGAAAGAAAAGTCAATTGGTAACAAAAGATCCAAAATGCTGGAAAAGGCTAACAGTTCAAGGGAAAGAAAAGCTGTAACCTCTACCTTACTTTCTTCCGTGTCATCTTGAAACCACAAATGAAAGTTATCTACTTTTTATTTAACCCTGTGGGCTGTGTGTCTCAGGGAAAGAAAGACACCAGAGAAGATCTCTTGTCGATAATATGTTTCAGGATAGGAATAAATGGTGGCTGCGTGAGCCCCCAACCCCAATACTCAGTGAAGTGTTTGAGTGAGGGACTTTCATTGAAGGGGGCTGGGCTACCCTCTCTGCTGATGTCTCTGTGAGGGAGAGAGAGGACCTGAGGTGTGATATGGCCATGGCTCTCTAAAGATTCCTAAAAGAGCCGAGAAGGGTAGCAAACCGTGATGGCCTGACCTACATATAACCCTGAACCTGAGAGAGAGATGTAGCGGGTGCGAGAGGAAAGGGGTGTCACAGACAGTTGTAACCAACCAGCTAGAGGAAACAGGAGGAGAGGTCCCCTTTGACCACCCTGAAAAGCTATGCTGGGGCTTGTGAGGACATGCGTGGACAAAAACTATGTGGGATAGGGATTTTAGTGAGGAGAAGCGGAGAAGACTGTATTAAGAGGCTGGCTGGATCCAGCCCTCCCTTCTCCTCCCTCCCTCCCTTCCCCTTCAAAGAAAAGTGGGTTTTGAGTTCTGAACTGGAATTCTGAGTTGGGGGACAACAGCCGCTCTGTGGACGGTAACACAGTTGGCTTGGCCAGCTGGAGGGGAGAGGGAGGGGGGCTGCGGAGCGTATGCCTTTGAACTGCAATGGGGGGCCGAGGGCCCGTCTGGGCCTCCGATTCCTGGGTGGCCTCAGACAGATAGTACACTCTGAAACGGAGGCTGCTTTCCTGCCGCTGGCACAAACAAGCAAATAATTGCCGCATTCTGCAGCCATAAAAGCTCGGCCTTGTTAGGAAGCAGGAGGTTTCCGTCCAGCTCTGCGGGAGGTAACCAAGAGGCCTCTGGCCTAAACAGGCGAAGGGATGTGAGTGAGGGAAGTCGGTCATCGTGAGATCCTTCCCCAAAAGTGTTGTTGTTGTTCAGTCGCACAGTCGAGTCCGACTCTTCGCGACCCCATGGACCAGCTCCCGCCAGGCCCTCCTGTCTTCCGCCGTCCTCTGAAGCTGGCTCAATTTCATGTTCGTTGCATCGATGACACTGTCTAACCATCTCATCCTTTGCCGTCCCCGTCTTCTTTGACCTTCAAAAGTAGCATGTTTTTTAAAAGTGTGTGTGTGTGTGTGTGTGTGTGTGTGTGTGTGGCAGGGCCAGAGATGGTCCTCCTGGCTGAATGAGGGCCAGAAGTGGGGCGGCCGGAAGCAGGGGGCGGGGCTTCATCATGTGCCCCGCCCCCTGTACCTCACCTGGGGGAACTGCGATCCCCCGCGATCCCCCCCAAAATGACCTCTGCTCTAAACCACCCTGAGGGATGAGAAGTACCCAGGCTCCACCTACCTTAAAGTCACTCAAAGCCAGCCTAGAAACCCCTTCCCTTACTTACAGGCAGGCCACAGCATCGTGAGCAAGGGCACTCTGCGTAGGGGCAAAAATCTAGTCCACCAAGACCACCAAGATTTCCAGGGTGTAAGCTTTCAAGAGTCAAAGTGCACTTCGTTAGATACCTACGTTTCTGATGAAGGGAGCTTTGAGCCAGTGTGGTGTCATGTCACATTTGCACTTATTTCCACTCTTCTCCCGAATGAGGGCCCAAAGTGTCTTAAGAACATGGCTCTCCTCTCGTCAGTTTTATCCTCCCAACAACCACCTGGTGAGGTAGGTCAGGCTGAGAGTGTGTGACTGGCCCAAGGTCACCCAGCGAGTTTCCACAGCAGAGTGGGGATTTGAATCTGGCTCTCCAAGATCCTAGTCTGCAACTGTCCTCTACGCCACCCCTGCTCTAGTCTGCGCTCGTGAGATGTTTGAAACCATCACCTTGAGGTGATACATGGGCTCAGATACAAAACTCAGCTGGGAAAGATGGCCAACATGGCTACCCACCTGAAGCTATCTGCTTATGGTCAGTGATGCACCTTCTTTGCAATCCTGGCTCTGAAAAAAAGCTTGAATGTGCGCACGCGCGCACACACATGTACAGACACTCCCTTCCCCAGAAATGGCCACTCCTTCCTATCCTGAGAAGCAGTAGGGTTTTCAGCTTGCCCATACCTTGTGCCCTTTGGCTCTAGGCCCAGATGCTGGGGGGGGGGAGGCAAGGGAGAACAGGGGCCTTGGCGGAAGCAGGGGGCGGGGCTTCATCATGTGCCCCGCCCCCTGTACCTCACCTGGGGGGACTGCGATCCCCCGCGATCCCCCCCAAAATGACCTCTGCTCTAAACCACCCTGAGGGATGAGAAGTACTCAGGCTCCACCTACCTTAAAGTCACTCAAAGCCAGCCTAGAAACCCCTTCCCTTACTAACAGGCAGGCCACAGCATTGTGAGCAAGGGCACTCTGTGTATGGGCAAAAATCTAGTCCACCAAGATTTCCAGGGTGTAAGCGTTCAAGAGTCAAAGTCCACTTCGTCAGAGCCTTACGTTTCTGACGAAGGGAGCTTTGAGCCAGCGTGGTGTAGCGTTTATGAGCTGCGGACTCTAAACTGGGGAAATGGGTTGGATTCCCCACTCTTCCACATGCAGCCTGCTGGGTGACCTTGGGCCAGTCACAGTTCTCCCTCAGAGCTTTCTCAGCCCCACCTACCTCACGCGGTGTGGGAAGAGGAGAGGAAGGAGATTGTAAGCCGCTCTGAGACTCCTTCAGGTAGTGAAGAGAGTATAAAACCAACTCTTCTTCTTTTTCCTGAAAGCTTACACCCTGGGAATTTTGCTGGTCTCTAAGGGGCTCCTAGGAGCTGCGGTGGCTCAAGTGGTTAAGACGCTGAACTGCAGGCTGTGGAAGGTCGGTAGTTCAGCAGTTCGAGACCCGGGTTGCAACATGACGGAGTGAGCTCCCGTCTCTAGTTCCAGCTCCTGCAAACCTAGAATTTCGAAAGCAAGACATTGCAAGTAGATAAATAAGGGGCCACTTTAGTGGGAAGGGAACAGTGTTCCGTGCGCCTTGGTGTTTAGTCATTCCGGCCACATGACCACGGAAGTCTTCGGACAGCGCCGGCTCTTCGGCTTTGGAACTGAGATGAGCACTGCAACCCTAGAGTCGGACTCGACTGGCTTTCGGCAAGGGAACCATTACCTTTACTTTTAAGGGGCTCCTGGACTCGAATCTTGGCTCTTCTACTGCGGACCAACATGGCTACCCACCTGAAACTATCTGCTTATGGTCAGTGATGCACCTTCTTTGCAATCCTGGCTCTGAAAAGAAGCTTGAATGTGCGCACGCGTGCACACATGTACAGACACCCCCCCTCCCCACAAAAGGACACTCCTTCCTATCCTGAGACGCAGTGGGGTTTTCAGCTTGCCCATACCTTGTGCCCTTTGGCTCTAGGCCCAGATGCTGGGGGGGCGGGGGGAGGCAAGGGAGAACAGGGGCCTTGGGCGTGGTTATTCACAGGCAAGAGCGCAGCATTCTACACATGCACAGAGAGGAGAGCAGGACAGATGCTGCTCAGATTTCTTGCCTGTGGTTCTCACTTGTCACAACCGACATGTGGGGCAGAAGGGAAGGGGGGGGAGAACAGGACACGAGAGAGAGAGAGAGAGAGAGAGAGAGAGAGAGAGAGAGAGAGAG